>NC_137195.1:28001120-28236120 GCF_960531495.2 Zeus faber
TGTGTTCTCGGCCCCTCTTTCTCGAGTTATGTGTTTTGGAAACGGGAAAAACCTTTTAGTGCGGTGTCGCAGCGACGAGGCTCCGTCGGTGTAAACTGGGGCGGGGGAGGAGAGAGAGAAAGAAGAGAAAAGAACGAGGGGGGACTTACACTCCAAATCCTCTATCTGTCGGGCCCTTGAAGAGGAGGCTATAAAGGACACAATGCCAGCAAACTGCTGTCAGTGGGCCAACAACCTGGAGGACCGATACTTTTCACTGCCGTGACACCCACGTAGCATTCTTCATCCATAAAAAGCAGCAGTGGTGGAAGAAAAGAGGGGAAAAGGCAGCGCTAAAAAGCAGCCAGCTGTGTTTATGGGAAGCAAAGATACGCCTTGACCTCTGGCACTGGCTCCCATTTCATTATCCTGATGATCAATCCGCCCCCGCAGGGAAAGGGAAAAACAATTATAAAAAGATTATACTGCGCCCTCTATCATTCTTCGGCATCTTGGAATGATCCAAAATGAAACAAAATCTTGTTAGCGATTCTCTGTCTCATTTCTTGTCTCGTCACGCGGAAGAGAAAGAGAGGTAGCGGGAAGTTTGTGGGGGTGGGCGGTGGCGGGGGTGGGTAGCGGTAGGGGTATTCATCAGGGATACCACCACCACCCCCCCAGAGTGGAACCGCGGCAGAGCAGCACACGGCATCACAGCTGCCAACCGCTACAGCGTTCCGAAAGAAATGAAACCAGTCGGGGGAAGAAAAACTGCGAGAAGAAAATACAATTTCTTGAACGAAAAAAAGAACTAGACGAGAAAGAAGAGGGGGCATGAGATAGATAGAGCGAGACAGGGTTGAGAGAAACAAAGAAAAAAAATAGAACTATATTTATATATATATAGAGGGGGGGGGGGGCATTTTATTTTTCCCATCTGCCATTGTGCTTCATCTTCCTCTTCCTATCAGTGTGCGATCCCTACTCATCATCGCTTATGAGATCATGTTCGCATCGCCAGGCCAACACGCCGTGGCCACCTGTAGTAATATCTTACTTATTGACAATGGGCCTTACTGAGCAAACAACCTGGTGAATGGAGGGAGGGAGGTGTCGGAGGAGACAGGTTGGGGGGGCGCCCGGCTAGAGCAGCTGTGTGTGTGTGTGTGTGTGTGTGTGCGTGCGTGCGTGTGTGTGTGTATCCTCAGATGTCCTTGTTTGTTTGTTACTCAGAATGTTCCACATAGAAACGCTTGTGCGGTGGAGAGTCTAAGGCTGCGTTTCTACCGCCGTTTTTAAGGCCCGGTTCCGATTTGTTGCCTATATCTTTTACCCGCCTATTTATACCGACTTTCCACATGACCCATATGCGATTCTGTTGTTTAAAACAGACGGTAGAACAAAACAACCCTGCATGCACACTTCATACATAAGCCTATGAGTATGGCTCATTCTCCATCCGCCATGGATGCAAGTGAAATAGAAATTATAATTCAAGCTATTGTTTTACGAAACATCTTTAGAGAAGCACAATGTATAAATCAAATTAGACTAACTATTTTTATTGCGATACATGCCTTTTTTTTGTGCCTGCGCTGACTCTCCCCACAGGTTTAAAAGGCATGTTACTATGACTTTACCCGCTGCGTTTGAACCACTGTAAATAAAGTTTTGTTTGAACTGTTGCAACCTGTACACGTCACGATTGTCGCATTGATGGCATTAGAATCGCAATAGCTGTCAAATTCTGTTCTACGCATACAGACGGAAGTCGTGTTGGCTGATATTGGATTGGTATCCGATTCATTTCCACATATGAATGTGGCCCATAACAGACTTGAAAATATTGGAACCCACCGGGTTTGTTCCTGTTTAGACGTTCATAATACATATCCCGTCTGTGCCACATGTGGGCCAAACATCCGAATTGGGTCATTTCAGTTGTGGATGTAGATGACGCAGACTGTGAATGTGGTTGGTGCACTTGTATTCATGAGTGCATAAAACACACATACATACGTATGTGTGTGTGTGTGTGTGTGTGTGCGTGTCGCACATCATTTATGGCCCACAATGGACGCCGGCACTTGATTAGTCTCTCTTGTTAAGGTGAGGCGGGCTCGGCTCGCCACGCGCAGGAGAAACTATAATCTCTCTAATTGGGATGGCCGCCGGGCCTTGCTTATCTTGCTTTTAAACACTCCAAGATAGGAGACCCAGATAAGAACCTACTTTAAAAAAAGATAGGCAAAACTCGAGCTTTGCCGGTGTCCGACCCTTGGACTGCTTTGAAAACCACATGCTAAAATGTTGAAGTATGTTGCATTTCGAACCTCTTTATCACCGAGCGGTGCAATACACTCCCACTGAGGCGCTGTTTATTTGACTAAAATAAAATAAAAATGGGAGCATATCTATCGGCTGTTTATTACAATAGGTCTATATTAATCATACTTGTTTTTGTGTGTGCTGTAGGAAAAGTGGTAATGCATTCCTCTGCTTTGCACGGCAATATATAGGTTGTAATTCACACTTTAATAGTAATAATTCAACTGATTTAAACAGCGTTTAGGGGGATGCAGATTAATGGCTTCACCCACAGCCAACTTCAACTGTTACTTTAAACCGTGAACAAACCATTGTAAACACACACACACACACACACACACACACACACACACACACACACACACACACACACACACACACACACACACACACACACACACACACACACACACACAAAGTGCTCATAATGTCTAACTTTTTTTTCCATACAAGGCGTATCACCAGTAAGGGTTACATGCTCTTGTAACGCCTCTCATAATCTTACTACGATACTGCCAACGATACTGGCGACAAATCCGATTAACCTTACCTGAGAATTCTAACGCAGCAAGATAAGATAAACTAATCTATTCTGCGATAAATTCCACCGCAGTATTGTGCGCTCAAAAACACTGGTCTGAAGTGAGTGATATGTACTGTATATATATACACCAATCAGCCACAACTTTGAAACCACTGACCGGTGAAGTGAATAGCAGTGATCATCTCTTTCCAATGGCACCTGTCAAGGGATGGGATATATTAAGCAGCAAGTGAACAATTAGTTCTTGAAGTTGATGTGTTGGAAGCAGGAAAAATGGGCAAGCGTAAGGATCTGAGTGACTTTGACAAGGGTCAAATTGTGATGGCTAGACGACTGGGTCAGGGCATCTCCAAAATAGCAGGTCTTGTGGGGTGTTCCGGTGAACCGGCGACAGGGCCATGGGCTCTGCACATATGGGGAGCAAAGTCTAGCCCGTCTGGTCCGATTCCACAGAAGAGCTACTGTAGCACAAATTGCTGAAAAAGTTCATGCTATGATAGAAATGTGTCAGAACACACAGTGCATCACAGCTTGCTGCGTATGGGGCTGTGTAGCCGCAGACCGGTCAGAGTGCCCATGCTGACCCCTGTCCACCCTGAAAGCCCCTACAATGGGCACGTGAGCGTCAAAACTGGACCATGGAGCAATGGAAGAGGGTGGCCTGGTCAGATTAATCACTTTTTCTTTCACATCATGTGGATGGCCGGGGTTATCGTTCGGGGATCCGGGTTCCGATCGAGCATCTGTAGGATGTCCATGCCTTGACAGGTCAGAGCTGTTTTGGCGGCATGAGGGGAAGCTACACAATATATGTGGTGTATATGAATGAATGAATGAATTAATTAATTAATGATTGTGATGTGATTAGTCGTGATTAATATTTTTTTCCCTTTAACACTGTTTTACAGGCTTGTAATCAGCGATACTTAAACATAGAACCGCCAAATTAATCATTAAATCACCAAAGTAATGACCAAATCGTTGGTCATTGTGTAAAACGCAAAGAAAAACAGAATACAATGATTTGAAAATCCTTTTCGTTGGTCATTGTGTAAAACGTAAATAAAAACAGAATACAATGATTTGAAAATCCTTTTCAACCTATATTCAATTGAATACACTACAAAGACAAGATATTTAATCAATCAAACTGATACACTTTATTGTTTCTTTTGCAAATATTCACTAATTTTGAATTTGATGCCTGCAACACGTTCCAAAAAAGCTGGGACAGGTGCAACAAAGGAGTGGGAAAGTTGAGGAATGCTCAAAAAACACCTGTTTGGAACATTCCACAGGTGAACAGGTTAATTAGAAACAGGTGAGTGTCATAATTGGGTGTAAAAGGAGCATCCCTGAAAGGCTCAGTCGTTCACAAGCAAGGATGGGGCGAGGTTCACCACTTTGTTTTTAAAAACAACGTTTAAAAACATACAATTGCAAGGAATTGAGGGATTTCATCATCTACAGTCCATAATGTCATCAAAAGATTCAGGGAATCTGGAGAAATCTCTGCACGTAAATGGCAAGGCTGAAAATGAACACTGAATGCCCCTGACCTTCGATCCCTCAGCACTGCACTGCACTCCCTGCACCAGATCGTCAAGGTGGTGGCCACCGAACAGTATATTAACAATCTCCCGCCCGTGTCGCTAGCTGGGTAAAATGCCACCGTCCAGCCTCCCGGACCACAGCCACACAAGAGCCTATAGCACCAGAGAGGGTGGGCCCCTCTCTGGTGCGGTCTTTTTTTGGGACCTGCGCCAGGACGCGGCGCGGGAGTCGACGTGGTACTGACCGATATCAACACCGCGGACCTGGCGGCCATCACCAGCCTCCCTTCTGGAACCCCAGGGAGGGCCCCGCTCCCGTCCCTTCGCCCGCCGGAGGAGGGAGACCACCGCCTACCCCGATCCACCATCCCACCGAGAGTTGGGCAGCCGCCTGGGTAGGTATCCTGGCGATGCGGGAAACCCGACCACGACTTGCGGGACTGCCCAATGATGGAGGTCGGCCAGGTGGTTCGGGTCGCCGGTCCGCCGGATCCCTCTCCCGGTCGAGAAAGGACCTACCGTGTGCCGGTAAGGTTACAAGGGGGTAGACATCAGGCTTTGCTGGACTTGGGCTGCTCGCAGACGATGATTCAGCAATACCTGGTTGACCCAGGGCTTTGGTAAAGGCATCTTGGGTGGATATTTGTTGTGTACATGGGGATATTCACACTTATCTCATAGTGCGGCTCGAAATTCGCTACAAGGGAAAAAAGCATATGGTAAAGACTGCGGTTAGTCTCCGCCTGTCATACCCCCTGATTTTGGCTACAAATTGGCCAGGTTTCGATGTTCTAATGAAAGAAATGGGGGAGGGGGGTGCGCTCATGGTCTGCAGGCATATGTATGTGTTGCGCAGCGCACGGCGATGCAACAGTCGCACCGGCAGAGGTCACCAGAGCAGAGGAGGGGTAACCCCAGGTGGGAACTTCCCCGGAACCCTCAGTCCTTCCCATGGAGGATTTTCCTCTGGAACAATCGCTGGACGATACGCTTTGCGGGGCCTTTGAGCGGGTAGATAAAATCGATGGCTGTTAGTGCATGAATCCACCAGCTATTCCCAGTGCGCTGTTGAGTCCCCTCCCCTTAGTCGAGATTCCATTCGAGAGAATCACTATGGATATCATTGGGCCATTAGACCGTAGTGCTTGGGGCTATCGATTTGTGTTAGACCTAGTGGATTACGCGACAAGATACCCAGAAGCAGTGCCGTTGCGCAGTATTATGGCCAAAAATGTGGTGCAGGCCCTGTTTCAGGTGATCTCCTGGGTCGGGATTCCGAAGGAAATCCTGACCGACCAGGGCACTTCGTTTATGTCACGCACACTGCCCGAACTGTATGGGTTAACAAAGACAGATGGCCTGGTTGAGCGCTTCAACAGAACGAGCTTCTTGACCGCTTAGGTACGGCTGGGTTTTTTACGACGCTGGATTTAAAACCAAGGGCTACTGGCAGATTCCCTTGTCCCAGCAGTCCAAGGAAAAATCGGCCTTCTCCTCTCCGCAAGGCCTTTACCAATTCCGAGTGCTTCTGTTTGGATTTTTGGTGCCCCCGCGAGCTTTCAGAGACTCATGGACCATGTCCTGCCCCCTCATGCAGCATGTGCCGCTGCATATTTAGATGATGTCATTGTTCATAGCGATACGTGGGAGCGGCATATGCAGCATGTGAGCGCAGTGCTGGCGTCCCTGAGGCGTGCGGGGCTCAATGCCAACCCAAAAATGTATGCGGTTGGGCGGAGGGAGGTACGGTATTTGGGGTACCACTTGGGGGGTGGCCTGCTCCGACCACAGGTAGATAAGACTGCCGCAGTTGCGAACACGTCCAGACCTAAGACTAAGAAGGAGGTAAAGCAGTTTTTGGGGCTGGCCGGATACTTTAGGAGGCTTGTGCCGGAATTTGCGGCACTGTCCAGCCCCTTGACTGACTTGACTCAAAAAGCTGCTCCAGCTCCGGTCCAGTGGTCAGAGCCTTCGGCTTGGAGCCGTTCTGTCCCAGGAGGTCGAGGGTGTGGACCGGCGGTGCTGTACCTCAGCCGCAAGCTGGTAGAGCAAGAGACGAGGTCCAGCACCGTAGAAAAAGAGTGTTTAGCAATAAAGTGGCCGGTCACCACCCTCCGCTATTACGTCCTGGGTAAGGCCTTCACCCTCCGTTCGGACCACGCCCCACTACAATGGCTCCACCGCATGAAAGACACCAATACACGGATCACCCGGTGGTATCTGGCCCGACAACCCTTCAACTTCGGGGTGATCCACAGGCCGGGTGCCCAGATGATCGTAGCGGACTTCCTCTCCCGCTCCGGGGGGGGGGGGGGTCGGCCATCGGCCGGCAGCGCCCGGCCTAAGTGTGACGGTTGGGGTATGTGGTGGACCAAGGGGGCGTGGTCAAGCCGCCACTGCAGACAGGCGGTGCAGTCTCCCATCCCGGGGCCACTCAGCTGCCGGGGATCAGCCTAATCAGCGGAGGGACCCGCTTGTGTGTGGCGCATTATGAAGCGCAAAAAATACGACAACAGAGACCCCGGACTGTTGAGCAACTGAAGTCGTACATCAAGCAAAAATGGAAAAGAATTCCACTTACAAAGCTTCAACAATTAGTGTCCTCAGTTCCCAAATGCTTACTGAGTTGTCAAAAGGAAAAGTGATGTAACACAGTGGTAAACATGCCCCTGTTCCAGCTTTTTTGGAACGTGTTGCAGGCATCAAATTCAAATGAGTGAATATTTGCAAAAACACAAAGTTTATCAGTTTGAACATTAAACATCTTGTCTTTGTATTGTATTCAATTGAATATAGGTTGAAAAGGATTTGCAAATCATTGAATTCTGTTTTTATTTACATTTTATACAACATCCCAACTCCATTGGAATTGGGGTTTGTAGAATCAACATAAAGGAGGTATATTTTAAATCAACTATTTCTTAATAGCATCTTTTTATTTTTTTTCATTTCCTCTTTCCCATAATAGGCTACGTTCTTATTCAATGACCTACCTAGTACAACCTAACCTGCATTTATTAATGATGCAAGCAAAATCCGACAAAATGAATTAATGGCACAATTGCTGTGATTAGTTGCGATGAATCGCTTTTCTGCCTTAAGACTTAGGCTTTTAATTGACGATGTATAAACAAAGAATCCTCAAATTAATCAATAAATCACCAAATTAACGAATCAATTGCGACTAAATAATAGTATTTACTGGTATCATTTTAATTGAAAACACCTCTCTCCTGTATACTGCAGAACAATCATTTCCTCTTTTTGATGATGATGCAAGCAGATAGTGTGTCAGATAGAAGGGGGTATTCTGAGCAGCACACAAGGGGTTGCATGTCTAACTATTTGCTATTACCATTGTGTACCGTTGTTCTTTTCCTCACAAATAATGACAGCTAAATTTAAAATAAAATAAAAAATAAAAAAAAATAAAATGAGTGACCATGTCCAAAAGGGGGGAGGAATATATCCTACTAGTTAAACTTAATACTTAATTGATTTAATTCATTTACATCTGCGTCTTTTTTACAATGGTCCATTAAAAGTACATCTTCTCCCAAGACCAGAGGTAAGCAACTCGTGGCTCTTTAACCCGTTCTCCAGTGCCTCCCTATTTTTTCACATTGTCCATACACAAAAATATGTGTGCCTACAAAAAACAAGAGTAAACATTTACTTCAGATATCTAGGTCGCTAGGCGCTGCAGTTTTCTGCGGAAAATGAAACCGAAAGTAGAAGGCTCTTCTACTGTCCGTTAATATTTGCATTGCATGTATGCCCACTTGCCTCCAATTCACCAAACTATAAATATAAATAGGCTACGTTGCCCGCATCAAAGTGCTTGAATATTTACTGTCAAAACTTTTTGAGGTAATTCAGCTTTTAAACTGCACGACTGGGGCGTGATGGGGGGGTGGGCTGTAAATGGGTGTTTTTTATTTTAGTTGAAAAAGCTCCACAGGAAAAAATAACACACTCTGGAAATAAAAGAAAGGTAAATGGGTTTTCCTCCGGCAGGTGCAAAAAAATAAAAAAAAGGAAAGAAAAGGGGTGAAGCTTTTGTTTGCTGGAATACCAATCTTCATTTGGTTTGATGTCAGAGCAAATGCCTTCCGCTCAATTGATCGTTATTTCATGCAGGTGAGGCCATTAGCGCCTATGCTCCACGCGGCTTGGATGTAATGCTTATCAATCACGCCACCCCGCCATCAAATCAAAGAGAAGATAATGGACACTTTGGAATCGGGCTCGGGGATATGACGAGGGCTATTTGGCAGATGGCCAACGCCATTGTGCCGTTCCAGCAATTAGCACTCATCAGCCAAACACGGATTCATCAAATGAGCCACTGGGGGTGCCCGTTGTGAAAACTGCTCAAATTGGTAAAGTGCTCAATACTTTGAGTAGATGGGGAATTTTAGGGCCAATGAAGTGTTTGTTTTGTGGGTTGTTTTTTTATATTTTTATGTTTTATGTTGTATTTTCTGTGGGTGTATGTGTGTGTGTGTGTGTGTGTGTGTGTGTGTGGTGCTTAGTTGACTCAAAAGCAAAAAAAAAAAAAAAGTTAGCTCTAAGTATTATGCAGCGCTGCTTACTGTATCTTGATTGCCATGAAACACTACTTGCTGTTTTGCCTCACAGCCGGAATAAGCCAATGAAATTTTTGCAATATTCAGGCAGGAGTTTGGTATTTGGTGACTGAGCAGTAAGCCTTTGAGTGTTTGCTTTGAGCACCTGCTGGCTAAAGTCTTTATTGTGTGTGTGTGTGTGTGTGTGTGTGTGTGTGTGTGTGTGTGTGTGTGTGTGTGTAATGGATTTGAAGGCGTTAGTGGGGGAAATAAAATATGTGCATTTGTTTTTATGTATTTTTACATGGGCTGTCAAAGTCAACGTGTTAATAGCACAATACATTTTATGTGTGTGTGTGTGTGTGTGTGTGTGTGTGTGTGTGTGTGTCTGTGTGTGTGTGTGTGTGTGTGTACTGCCGTGTACCTGAGCAGTGGGGCAGTGGGGCGCTCCAGTGTCCGTTCAGCTGACAGGTGAGTGATGGCTCTCCTATGAGCTGGTGCTCCCCAGAGCAGGAGTAGTGCACGGTGGAGCCCGCCGTGAACTTCTCCCCCACCATCACACCGTGGGGCGGGGAACCTGGGTTACCGCACTCCACCTCTGGAAAAGACGTGGAGAGAGGAAGAGAAGGAGAGAGATGTGATAAGGCGATGGATTGTGGGATGGATATTACATGCCTAATCCCCCTTTAGTGCGGCAAGGGAACCCCACACATTTGGCTTGGCCAAGTGTATGCCATCGGAGAGAAGTTCTGAGGAAGGCGGGGGCGAAGGAAAAACTTTTCCCATGTCTGCTCGTTCAAACACATTTTGCATTAAAAATAGATAAAGTGTGCATTGGAATTTTATTTCTTTTTTGCTTTTTTTTCTCTACTTTCCCGATCGCTTCCTTGAGGTTTTTGAAATTTTGACCATGTATAATTTTGGAAAACGCCTTAATTAGCGTAGTGTTGTAATGAGAAGCAAATTTATTTTAAGAGGTAAAAAAAATTTGTCAAGTCCAATTTATGAAACAAGAACCATCAAAGCTGGGAGCTTGGTACGAAAATGCAAGTAAGACTTTCTTTCATAAGTCTGTAATTACCGCGCAGTTGGACTAACCACACGTTGTGCACTTCTGTGGAATGTGAAGTTTGCAAAATGTGGAGGTGTGCTTCAGATCCTATGACTGTGGAAAAAGTCCTCACCGCTTGCAGAGAGTTAGGTACGCAGAACACCTGAGGACATCTCCATACGCCCTGCAGCATGGAGAACTTTTTCATGGGGTTGTTCGCTAGGAGCCGAACGAGCGGTCACCATGTGTTCCATGATAGTTTGGGACCATTCCTTCATTTAGACCCACCGCTACATCAGCGGCAGCCATAAGGATATCGGGCTCTGCACAGATGCTGCTACTCACTGCAGTTACCAACTATTAAACGCCATTAAAACTCCTCAAGCAAAGGTGGGGGTGCACATTCAAGGTCGAGGACACAGTATGTTAAGAGTGGAGCTTTTTGTTTCTTATTCCCTTTGTGTACTTCTATGTTGAGTGTGTGGTTTGAATAACTTTACAGCTAGATGAACACACAGACACAAGGATGGGTAGACAAACAGAGGGACAGACAGACAGACAGACAGACAGACAGACAGATGGAGAGACAGACAGACAGGCAGACACCCATATGTGCTTGCTAAACATTTTATTTCAAAACCATGTGCATCAATATGGAGTTGGTCCCCGCTTTGGTGCTAGAGCAGTCTCCACTCTTCTGGGAAGGTTTTCCACTATATTTTGGAACGTAGTTTGCTCCCATTCTGACAAAAGAGCATCAGTGAGGTCAGGCGCGGATGTTGGGCGATGGCTCACAGTCTGTGTTCCAGTTCACCCAAAGGTGTTTAGTGGGGTTCAGGTTTGGGCCCTGTGCAGGCCAGTCAGTTCATTCCACACCTGAGTTAGTAGGTCCCATTGTGGGAAACAGAATCTTTAGCTGGGCCGAGCCCAAACCATGAAAAACAGCCCCAGACCATAATTCCTCCACCACTGATCCACATCAAGGCAGGTAGTGTTGTCCTTAATTAGAACGGGTGTCCACATACTTTTGACTATGCAGTGTAGATTAATAGACAGATGGACAAATGGAGTGATGGACAGATAGCAGGATTGATAGACAAATAGACAAGCAGACAGACAGATAGATGGATAGGCAGACAAAGGATTGATAAACAGAGGGATAGATGAGACTGTCCTACCGAAGCATTCTGGCAGGGGCTTGTCCCAGTGGCTGGCCGGCTGGCAGGTGAGCACTGAGGATCCAAACAGGTAGTAACCTGGGTTACAGTCGTAGAACACCACGCTGCCGAAGGTGAAGTTTCCGTGCTCGATCTTACTCTCCCGGATCGAATTGGCAGGGATACCTGGGTCTGTACAGTTCACCACTTGGCAATGAAAAAAGAAGGGAAAAAAAAAAGAGTTACACCACCCTGAATTATTTAATTTGTTTTATCATGATGGAAGAATACAGGACAGCACTTCCATTCCATTTTTAATTGCTGTGAGGACATTTAAGGGCGACGCACCCATTTAAAATGTGCATTTCCGACAATAATTCAACGGAATTGCATATTGACACCGCTACTTCCTGAACTTCACGCTGAAAAAAGGTCCCTCGACCAAAACGTCGGCGCAGCAATAACTAATTAAAAGGGAGTGTGGTCTTCTATTGTTTATTCATGGATCACTGTTTGGAGGATTCAGCAGCAAGTGGAAAGTGGAAAATGAGCTCAGCATATTGTTCTTCTGCTTTTTTCATAATTACATCCTGCTTCCTTGCAAACATTTCATAAACAACAATTTGCAATGGTCATGATGGGAGTTTCACAGTGTTTCCCAGCTCAATCCCAACTCATTTTAAGGCAGTGGTCTCAATCTCAAATGACCTGGGGGCCACAGTCAGGGACCGTGTTGAACTTCAAGGGAAAAGCAGCCTTTTTTTGTTTTGTTTTGTTTGTCTTTTCTTTTCTCCTGCACCTTAGTGAATTGCTTCATAATAATGTTAGAAATAGCTCTCTCATGATATATTAAATTTTGTTTTATATTTTGAAAACATTAAGTACATTTGAGTGGAATAATCAAGCATTGTGATTGGCACACAGTGTTTATGGCACATTTATAATGAGGATATACTAAACTATTTAAACCTGTGGAAAGGAATGAATATATATACACATGTACTGCGCTTTGTGAACCCTGAAAAGGGACCTGTGTAATATCATGTAATAACACTGTAATAAGTTAGACTAACAACCGGTTATTAGCTACGTCCATAATGTTGTATACAGTAGGTATTATTAATATTTTCATTAATCATGTACATAAACACCCATCTATTCATATTTACATTCATACCCAGTCAATACATGCATCCTTGTCCACTGCATAGCCTTGTGTGAACTTCATCTTTATATGGGGCACATTTAGCTCACTCTGTGTACCGTGTATTGTTTGAATGAGTGTAATCGCCGGTTAGGTGCAGTGGCTGCAGTAATGCGGGCAGTGAAGCGGGAGCTGAGCCGCAAGGCGAACCTCTCAATTTAACGGTCGCTCTTCGTTCACCCTAATCTATGGTCATGCGCTATAGGTAGTGAACGAAAGAATCAGATTGGGGATACAAGCAGCTGAAGGGTTTCTCCGTAGGGTGGCAGGGCTCACACTCCATCATAGGGTGAAGAGCTCCGTGATCTGAGAGGAACTCAGCGTACAGCCACTGCTCCTCCACATGGAGAGGAGTCAGTTGAGGTGGTTTGGGCATCTTGTAAGGGTGCCCCCTGGACACCTCCCTTTGGAGGTGTACCAGGCATGTCCAACTGGGAGGAGACCCCCGGGCAGACCCAGGACATGCTGGAGAGATTGTATCACCTGGCTGGCCTGAGAACCCCTAGGGATCCCCCAGGAAAGGCTTAAGGAGGTTGCCGGGGAAAGGGATGTCTTGGCTGCTCTGTTGGCCCTGTTACGACCTTGACCCTGACCAGGATAAGCGGGTTGGAAAATGGATGGATGTATAAATTGTATATCTTGTTTTTTTATATGGTTACATATTCTTTTTCTATGATGCCCCAACATTTACCAAGACAAATTCCTTGTACATGAAAATGTACTTGACCCAATAAACAAATTCTGATTCCGGGTTTCTTGAAAGTTAATAATATATGTTATTCCTCACTATGGAGATAAATCGACTGGGCAAGGATCACTACACTATACTATTAATTACTATATACTTATGTAATGTACTTGTACTTAACTTTAGCGTACCCTGCCAGCAGAACATATTGGGGTGACAGGTCATCATAGTCAGCTGCACAGCTGCTACTTCCTGTTAACTTCTGGAATGTCAAAATATATATGATTCATTTTTATTTCATCCCTCTTCAACCTGCACTGTTCCGTCAACATTCAGCTGCTGTAACACCTGCATGTACCCCCAGGGATCAATAAAGTGTTATTGACATGTTATGGTGATATAACTGGAATTAATGGAATTGTAAAGGGTTATTATTGTATGGACACGATTATTACTCTGGCTGTGAGAAAAGTAAGCTCACGAACAACGGCAGGAAAACAGCCGACACCTGGCGCTCGCACCCCTCAGATAATTTCTTTCACAACATATTCTTTGTAGTTTTAACAAATCTTGAATGAAGTAAAAGGATCTGTCCCCATTTGCTTGATTTTTTTGTTATCTTTAGTGATAAATTTAGTTTGTTTTTTCTTTTTTTCGTTAATGCTGATGTTTTTGCGGCGCATCAGCATCAAGGAAAAAAGAAGAGTCCTTTTTTTTCCCTTCGGTCGACTGGAGTTGCTTATTTGCATGTGTGATAACTTGTCAGCTCGCAAGATAAATATAGCTCTGGTGATATGACCTGATCAATCGCAGTTCTAGTTTGTTGTCTGAACAAAGCAATAACTTGGGCTCGCGCTAAGTAGCGCAAATTTGAGAACAACAAATTTTGAAAAGGCATGATTTTTTTTTACAATATATTTAGCGGTAATTAATTACTTTGACAAACTCATCACAAATGAGGCCAAACGTGCTTGTTTGACCTTGTCTGTCTTTGAGGTTCTATTTCCACGAGAAACATCTGACTATGAAAAGAAGAGGTTGCAACACAGAGAGTCTCTAAATGACTGGGTTTTCACAAAGCGCTGGCCTTCTAAGTCAAGAGTTGGCAAAACTAAGACATTTGTTGTATGTTAATTGGTTTTGTCATCGTCCTTTTTTCCATTTGTATTTTTGGCATCATTTGTCCCTTATTTGACAGACAGCGTCACGGGACAGATATATAGTCAGTGTAGCATTTCCACTTGTTAACACAAGTTCAAGCACACAGGGGCTACGTTCTTTTACTCATGGGATTGATTGTCAGATCATGTAATCCAATCAAATACCCTGCATTCACGTCGAATGGTAGAGGAAGTGACGATTTTGCACTTCTGCCGCACCCCCGCACGAAGGTATATATATATATATATTTGGATTATAGACTTTTGTATTTTTTCCCTCAGAACCAGCGTCCTCCGAAATGCTCGCTCTCTCTCTCTCTCTCTCTCTCTCTCTCTCTCTCTCTCTCTCTCAACTTGCTCACACACGCTAATGCACCGACATGTCAATCATGGCTTTTTTTTCTGAATAATCACGAGCAACTTTGGGTATGGAAACTCTGTTTCCATTGCGTCACAAATAATGTAATGCTTTCCCGAATCACAAATTCAGATTTGGGTACATTGACTGTCCTGTCCCTTAATCCGTTATTTTCTCCCCATGTTTGCAAATTTGCCCATTTTATTGCCCAAATGTTTGTACTGTGAACCACAGGCCCCCTTCCCCCATAACCACCGTTTTAAGTGTACAGCCGGCCCTCAATGTAAACGCCGGCCAGCTGCGGCCAGTCCCAGAAGGGAGTCAGTCAGGCAGCCAATTTAATCCTTTCTCACTTGTGGAGTCCGACCTGTATCATACCGCTCCACTATCGCCACGGACTCTATGGTGCAACAGCCAATGGGCGGAAGGCAGTCGTCGTGTAGCATCACAGGTGAAGTGTCACATTAACTTGTTAGAGCTGCACACAGTGTTGTTGAAGTAGCTCTTCAACACTTCCTACCAGGCCTCAAGGGCTGGCATGTTCTGATGAGGTCGGGCAATATGTTGGCATTAGCAGACATCGATCGCTTATTGATTCTCGCCTTAAATTTGCGCAGAAACAAATTGTAGTGTACTGGTAAGGTGAAATCAGTGAAAGTTACTTCAGAGTTCTAGTGTGAATACAACCAGAATAAAAGCCCTTGAAGGTTTCTCGTTCTCGGGGACATCCCCAGTTTCTTCGGTGCAAAAATTGCAGCGTTGCATTGTGAGGTCCCTGGTGATTCCCACCCCTATTTGAGACAAATAGGAGTACGAATAAATATAATATATATAATATATATATATATATAATATGTATTACATAATGTATTACATAATAATGTCTTATATAATTATATTATTATTATATTATATCTAATTATATGATGTTATATATATATAATTTTTATATAACATAGATATTATATCATATATTCATTATATATATATGTTTCTTATGGCGGCCGTACACCTTTTTGTCATGATATTTCACACTTATTTTAAGTAAAACAAAATTTGATTAGTTCAAAGACCCTCATTTTGAAATCAAAAGGCCAAAGTCTAGAACCTATTGTACCACACACTTGACCACTTTCAAAAGAAGGAAAGCAACTGTTTACATCATCTACCACTCGTCACTTTAATGTATCAAGTATTGCATTGCATATCTCTTTTGTCTTACCTCTTAGTAGTACATTGCAGTGTTTGTCTTAAAATACTGTCAATCTTGCCATTCAGTATGACACTATATTGTTGTGGCCCATGACTATTTAAGATGTCCACTATCAAGTTGACTCAATGTCATTGTTCTCTGTATTTTATTTTATATTTTAGGTAAATGCATTTATATTATTTATACTACACTACTCCTTTGCATTTTTGATTTTTCAAATACCGTTTTAAATACTGTTTGAATACGGTTTCATTTATGTTTTTAAATACTGTTTTATTTAAATCACTACTATGCCCTTATGTTACTTGTAATGTAAAGATGAGTTGGCTCTGAGACTAAGAGTCTCATTACTGGTAATGATGCTTCCATTGTAATAATCTTGAAACGATAATTATGTAGGGTTAGGGTTAGTGGTAGTTTAACTAGGTTGACCTCGTTTGAGTGCCCTCACGACGAAGCTATTGAACTTTGTAATTTAAAAAATGTAAATAAAAAACAACTTCTATTTTGAAATTATAAAGCTGTGCAACATGTAGATTAGAATAAAGCATAAAGACCTGGTCTCATTCATATGAAAAAAAAGGAACTTTGAAAGATGACCTCTGGTCAGGGTTCAAAGGACAATATCTCAGGTCCACTGAAATCTCTCTTTGAACCTGATTGTGTTTTTGTGAAGTTAGTGGCATCTCATGATGACACACTGCAATTGAATGAATGGGTGTGTTTACAGTTTAAATTAAATACACCCTGTCTGAGTAAACTCTTGAGACTGTTGTGTGTGAAAATCCCATGAGATCAGCATTTACGGAAATACTCAAACCAGCCCGTCTGGCACCAACAATCATGCCACTGTCGAAAACACATTCCCCCCCCCCCCCCCCCCCCCCTTTGTGATGGTTGATGTGACCATTAACTGAAGCTGCTGGACTGTATCTACATGACTTTATGCACTGCACTGTGCCACACAATTGGCAGATAAGAGTTAATTGCATGAATAAACAGGTGTACAGCTGTTCCAAATAGGGGTCATTGAGTGTATATTCAGAGAAAACTTAAAGACGATTTAGTCGGCCTCATAAACAGTGTTTAAAATACAAACAAGTCATGTTTCGGTGACGTAAAATTTAGCTGATTGCGGCAACTGCACATCTGGCTGAAGGGCTACTGCTGCAACAGTAGGGGACGTGGACAACTTCACCACCTTCTACAATAGACTGGAACTATTTAAGGACGATTGCCTCCATCCAAACCACGAAGGATCCCGTCGACTTTCCATAAACATTGTACTCACACTGCTCTCCTACAATGCATTCACCTCCGGACGGTCAGTGAGTCCCACACACCCTTACACTATACAGTCAACTCCACCATCCCCTACTCCAGCAGCCTACTCAGCTCTCCTAAAGGGGACTGTAATGCCTTCCACCATAACCACCATCATTTCCTTTCATAGACCTATGGTAGCACGTTCATTATCACACCCCCTTAAGGCTAATCATAACAATATAATTCGACTTCCTAAATTACCTCTGTTACCTTCTGCTGCTGCCATCTGCAAACTGGTGACTTTTGGCCTTTAAATATCAGTTCTCTAAATAACAAATCCTTTTTATGTTGTGATAATTGTATTACTTTTAATAATTTGGATCTTCTTATCATCACAGAGACCTGGTTAAGTCAGGGAGACTGCAGTCCCATTATTGAAGCAAACCCCCCAGATTTTATATTTCTCCACCAACCTGGGCTCTCAAGCAGGGGGTGTGGGTTACTGTTATCTATAGAAAGGATTTTAAAGTACTTCCATTTCACATAGCAGTTTTACATCATTTGACAACTTGGTTTTATGCTCAATTCTAAGGACCCGGTGATAATTTTAATAATTTATAGACCGCCAAGACCAAATAATGTTTTTAAACAAAAATTTGCTGAGTTGTTATCTCATTTTGTGTCAAATGATGACAAAATTCAGATTTTAGGTGATATTAACATACATGTCTGATGCCCCAGCCACACTTTTATTACTGATTTTATGGATGTTCTTGACTCGTTTAACCTCACTTAAGCGCTACAAGAACCTACACACTTTAAGGGCCAGACCCTTGACTCAGTACTGTACAGTGGTCTCAGCCCTGAAAACATTAAGCCAAAGGATATTTGTATCTGATCACAAAGCGGTTTTATTCAGTGTGGTTTTATCCCAATTCTTTATCGCTCACAACAATCCTATCCGCCGCCATGTTTTTAACTCTATGTCAGCGAGTACGTTTTCTGAGCTTTTCAATGCTGCTGCTTCGCCATTAACTGCCTTTTATCCAGATGGCACAGAGGATCTTGTCTCCCATTTTCATGCCACATGTCTGACTGTCCCGGACTCTGTCGCCCCATACGAGGACAAAAAGTCAAATAAAACATCGCAGCCCTTGCAAAATGAATCCACCCAGGACCTAAAGAGAGACTGTAGGAGAAAGGAACGAAAAAGAAAAAGAGTGGTTTTAACATATTTTATGAGATCTGGAAAGACGCTATTCACAATTATCGAAAGGCAGTCAAAGGAGCGAGAGCAGCTTTCTTCTCTAACCTGATTGTTGCAAACCATTCCAATCCCAGATTTTTATATAAGGTAATAGACTCCGTCATCACCTTCTCCCCCTGTCATCTTACTGAGGCCTCACCAGAGATGTGTGAGGAGTTTTTAAACTTTTTTGCGAAAAAAAAGCTGAGAATATAAGACAGCAAATTACACCACTTGACCAAGCTATAAATGCTAGTACATTGACAGTTATTTTAGCAATGTTGAAACTGTCACCATCATATCTACTTGAAATTCTACCACACATGAAATCAACCACATGCAGCCTTGACATTATCCCCACCACCTTAAAGAGGTGATTGACACAGTTGGACCCAGTTTATTATCTATTATAAATAACTCACTCGAAACAGGCATTTTTCCTTCTATTTTTAAACATGCTGTCATCCATAATCTTTTAAAGAAACCAAGCCTTGATCC
Organism: Zeus faber; assembly: GCF_960531495.2. Taxonomy (NCBI): domain Eukaryota; kingdom Metazoa; phylum Chordata; class Actinopteri; order Zeiformes; family Zeidae; genus Zeus; species Zeus faber. The sequence goes on from NC_137195.1 coordinate 28,019,934, forward strand.
CTCTGTTCTTAACAATTTTAGGCCCATTTCTAAATTTACATTTCTTTCAAAGGTTTTAGAGAAGGCGGTATCAACCCAGTTTTTGGCTTTTATGTGTCATGATAACATCTTTGAGAAATTCCAGTCTGGTTTAAGAGCTTTAAATAGCACAGAAACTGCCCTCCTCAAAGTGACCAACGATATCCTTTTAGCAGCCGATAGGGGGGATAGTGCATTTTGAATTGTTCAGCCTTGTTCAGACTGTAGATCAGGCCATTTTATTCGACCGTCTTAACACCTGGGTTGACATCAAGGACATTGTACTTGCCTGGTTTTATTCCTACCTTTTAGAAAGAACCTTTACAATCTCCATAGGCAACGACTCATCCTCTACAGCTCAAATAAGCCTGTGGTGTACCGCAAGGTTCTATTTTAGGTCAGTTTCTTTTTTCAATCTATGTGCTGCCTCTTGGCCAAATTATCCAAAGACACAATGTCTCTTTTCATTGCTATGCAGACAACACACGGATTTACCTTCCTCTGAGACCTGGTGACCCAAACAGCCTAGCTGCTTGTCTCAATGATATCAACCGTTGGATGGCACAGAAATTTCTTCAACTCTATAATTCAAAATCTCAAATCAGAATACTGTTCAGTCCACCAAATTCAGTCATATTGAGAGGGGCCTTGTCACTCTCTCCACAAATATTAAGTCTGTTGCAAGAAACTTGGGAGTACTGTTTGACTCTGACCTAAACTATTAACAACATTTTTTTTAAATTGTCCAGTCCTGCTTCCTTCAACTGAGAACCATTTCAAGAATCAAACCAATACTATCACACAGCAACATGGAAAAAGCAATCCACGCCCTAATTTTCTCACGACTAGACCACTGTAACTCCCTCCTTTCTGACATCAACCAAAAGTCGCTCTCCCACCTCCGTCTAGTTCAGAATGCAGCAGCTAGTCTTCTTACCGGCCGAAAGATGACATCACATCCCCTCAATCCTGGCTTCTCTCCATTAGTTCCAAGTTCGGTTCAGAATAGATTTTAAGATTTTACTGATCCCTTTTAAAGCACGTCTGGGTCTGACTCCAAGCTACATAACAGATATGTTGACCCCATAGGAAACAGTGTTCAGCCTCAGATCCTCAGACTTAAAACTAAAGTTGACCGCGCCTTTTCTATCAAGGCCCCTCATCTTTGGAACGACCTGCCTTAGGAGATTCAGCTAGCAGAGTCAGTCACTTCTTCTAAGTCACTTCTAAAAACCCAGTTTAATAGATCTGCATTTATGTGACGTCGCCCACTTTCTTTATCTATTTTATTTTTTACTTATTTATTTATTTATATTTTTCCCCTTTTATTTCTATTTCTTATTATCATATTGTATCTGTTTTTTTATTTCTCTGTCAAAGCACTCTGTAAACTCTGTAGGTGCTATATAAATTAAGCCATTACTATTATTATTATATTGGACACAATTAAAAGTCTGATGTCTTACATACAAATCTGACATTGCCATTAACTCACTAAAAGTGCTTTGAGCATTTGTCCCCCAGAAGAATATATATATATATATATATGTATGTATTAAATATTTGATTGCGATTAATTGCATGATTGTCCATACTTAATTGTGATTAATCGCAAATTAATCGCACATTTTCTATCTGTTGAAAATGTACCTTAAGGGGATATTTTTCATACTCATATCAACATGGAAGTGGACAAATATACTTGCTTTATTCAAATGTAAGTTAGTTAAAAAAGAAATTATTTATTATAAAATTATTTATAACTTTTTAAATTGTGCTGTTGATATACTTGCATGGTGGCACCATTCATGGATTATTTCAACATTTTGCTATCATACCGCAATGGCGTGACATCAATAAGGTGACGCGCATCCATTTTTAGACTGCTTGGAGGACTGCTTTTTACTGTAGAAGCATTTTTAACATGTTGCAGGTTCTTTCTTCTTTGCATGTTCCCCTGTGCTCACATGAGGTATCCTCCATATAACATTGAGAAAGGACGTCCACCAAAAACATGCAGAAGATCGTCCTCTGACCAGTGATGGACATTTGGAGTTGGTCCCCGGACGCGCCGCTGTACGCTGCCCACTGCTCCTGGCTGCTCCCCGGAGGAAGGACAGGTCGGGATGGGTTCAATCCAGAGAACAAGATTTACCGGCCACCATTTGAAACATGTGTGTGCGTGTTTGTTGCCGTCACCGCATGGATGCATGTGTTGTCGTGTGTGTCGTGTGATAAATAAAGAATCTTCATCTTCTTCGACACCCAATACACGTCTCATCGCTTTACTTCAATTCACAGCCTCCTGAAGCTTTGTGGTTTCTGTTGTTCGCCCTCCATTTAATTCCCTGCATCCAGGGCTTTAGATGTGGGTGCCCACCGCTGTGCCCACAGAAATAGAACAGAGGGAGGCAGAGCACTGCAGCTCCAAGCGAGAGACTTTCGAGTGCCTGTTTCTATTAATGCCATTTCCGCCTGTCTGTGGCTGGCTGCGGCTGGCTGGTTATTCCTCAGCGTTCGCGATACGACGGCTGACTGCTAATCTCGTGCTGGTCATTCTGGTTTTCAGCCGATGCGAGACCTTGTTTCGACATTTGGACTCACACCTCTGCGTTTTGACAGCCACCTCACCTACAGCGGGCAAGCCTAAGCCAGACAAACGAGAAAGAATCAGTATATAACATTAAAATAGCCAAATCTATAACCCGGGGTCACAGTTGTTGTAGTCCTGGTTCCAGCGCAAACGTGATCTGTCAGTGTAGCTGCTGCCAGTGTGTGTGTGTGTGACAACGATAGTGGCTGTCATTTCTGTTGATGTTACTTTGCCGTGTTGTCAGCTGTTAACCCTTGAGACACATCTGCCGCTCGCTGCAACTTTCAGCTGTTCTGGCTGGTGCTGGCCATGGGCGGCCATGCCAGACCCTTACCTCGGCATGTTGGTGGCTGCTGGCTCCACTGGCGGTTGGCCTGGCACTGGGCAGTGGATGGCCCCTCCAGGGTGTAGCCTTTGTTGCAGGAAAAGCGCACCACGTCGTTGTAGTTGAAGCCATCGCCAGTGGTGCGGCCGTAGATGGGGCTGCCCGGATGGCCACATGTGACGGCTGGTCACAGATGGGGAACCATACAGAGAGCAAGGAAGATGTTAATTGTGAGACCGAGAGAGAAAGAGTGAAAGAGGAACTCATATCGAGTGTTAGGGGGGAAAATCAAAATGGCAGGCAGAACGAAAGAAGGGAGAGTTCAATACGGCCGATCGATGGGTGAGGTACAGTGGCACCTTTCATAGGAATATCATTATCATATGATTAACCTTACCGTGCAACGGTGAGAATTAGGAATGAAGCCTATTCCGGTGAAAAGAAAGGGTATGCGTCCATACATCGATAAGGTTAACGGTAGATACTGTAGCGGGAATTTGTGCATCGAGCAACAACTACAGCGCTCTGGACAGGAAGGTCAGGCTTCCCACGGGAGACCGCCAGCAATGGATTTGTTGAGAAATGTGTCATGCATGTACTGATCAAAATCCAGCTGCATTATCATCTTTGTGAAGTGGATAATTAATGAATAATGGATATTCTATTAATTAACATTGCCTGGTATGTATAAATCATTTTGCGTGCATGATTTACTTGAAATGAACAGCGATACATAGAAACCACTGCAGAACAAAAGAGGGGCATCTATACGTTCACTACTTCTCAACCTGGGCCTAATCAAAATGTTGGTTCCCAACAGACACTGAGAAGACCTCACCAATACAAGCTGGGAGCTGCCCAGACCAGCTGTGGTCCTGCTGGCAGATGCGCACTGAAGAGCCGATGAGCCTGAATCCGGGGTTGCACTGGTAGACCACCGTGTCCCGGTAGCCAAAGTTCTCCCCGATCACCTGGCCGTTGACAATGTTCTCCGCAATGCCGCAGTGACCCGCTTCAGGAACGGCAAAAGACCACAAAATCAAGAGATGTCTTTCACCACATTATAATCATTTAAGTGACTGCAACTTTTATTTATGTAGTTTGGTTTCCCGTCAAGGTAATTTGTCTTTCTGCTGTGACAAAAAGAAGAGCAGCCCATTTAGTTTCAAGCAAAACTCCAATCGGCCTTTTTTTTCTCTCTCCGTGAGAAGCAACACCTGGCAGATGCACATCCTGCTGTTCCATAGTTATTAAATATCCGGGTGAATAATCACAAATCCACCATTTGAGAGACACTTTGTCTAAAAACGTACTCTACTTTCAGCTCAGCGATATTAAAAATGTTGAGGTTGAAGGTGACTACAACTGTATTAATGGAAGACGGTTTTGCAGGGTAGATGCGTAACCACGGGCTCCTGTGATGACGAGTGGAAAAAAAAGAATAACATTTCACAATCATTCTCAGGCTTCTCATTATGTTCCGTAACTTTGCATTTTGATTACTCACGTTGTAAAATGAAATGAGGGGAAGAAGCAATTTTTCATATGTGTAAGGAATTACAAAATACCGCTTGCATACCAAATTGTGTTTGCGTGAGGCATTTCTAAATCTAAATTGGCCCCGACCCGCGATAGCGTCCGTGCGCTCCCCCGCGCGTTTACAGTAGAGGGAGAGATACACGTGAAAATTCCTGAAAATCTGCCCGATACACTCATCCACATAATCGTATTACTTTCAGCTACAATAAATCCTCTTCACAGAGGAGGAATCTCGCTGAGATTTCCACTTAAAACCTGGGAAATGGCCGCCGACTGTGACTCTTTATTTCCCTAATTCACATTCAGCACCCGGGAACGCAGCCGAGCATTTTATTATCAGCACCGCAAGTGGAGAGCAGACAGATCCTGTGAAGATTGTACCGAGGTGGGCTGCTAGATTGAGGGGATCCTGGGCTACGTTAACCCCGGTGGTCCTGTCGCTGGAGTGAGGGAGAGAAAAAGAGAGAGAGAGAGAGAGAGAGAGAGAGAGAGAGAGAAGGAGAGCGAGAGAGAGAGAGAGAGAGAGAGAGAGAGAGAGAGAGACAGACAGAAAGACAGAGAGAGAGAGAGAGACAGAGTGGCGTCTTCCTTTTTAATGAACTGAACCAATCTTGTGGCTGAGCTGGTGGGGGTGGCTCAGAGCCCTCAAAGAGGCTGAGAAAAATGGAATAATACGTCCGCCAGAGGAGATGGTCACGTTTTCCACTGATGCGTGGGTTTGAATTCGGCTCAAGTGATTCCGTCACATGTCTAGCTCTTGCTCTCCATCCCGTCTGTCCCCGTCCCGTCTGTACTGAGCTGTGCCGAGCTGAGCTCGGCTTCTTCACATATCCATCACAGCAGCGAAAAACATCACGCCAGTGCAGCTCGGGAGACATTTCTGACAGTTCTGGGCCGGTTGAGGTCCTTTAGTGTTGCGAGCACTTCTAATTTACATTTTTCGCCGGGTGCCTCTTAATGAGGGTATAAGTAGTCTGACATGTGTCAGGCTTGGGTAAAATAACATATATATAGAAAAAGCATTATACAACACCTGTGTGCTGATGAGACAACAACACATCCCAAAACCCTCCAAACAGGTTTGAAGTCGTGAGCTGGAAATGGAGGCTCAAGGCAAGGCCTGAGGTCCTGAGGGTCAAGGAACGCTTAGAGACCCCCTTCGCTTACCCAGACACTGGGTTTCGGCACCGCTCCACAGGCCGGAAAGGAGACACTCCCTCACGGTGGAGGCCGTCAAAACGTAGCCGAGGTTGCAGCTGAAAATGGCCGACGCTCCGAAGGTAGTCTGGGTCCCGATTTTCTTCCCATTAGGGGGAGTGGGCAGATCTCCACATGAGATGACTGCAGCAAGATGAAGAGCAAGGGAGAGAGGGAGAGGGAGAGAGAGAGAAAGAGGTAGAAACAAGTTGGCTTGCATCTTCGGTCAGTGGGAGAGCAGTCATTTGCACCCATCCTCGCCGACCCTAATGCGCTAAGAGAGTAACCTGTATTGTTTCATGCAGAGGATAATGATGGTGTTTGCCTTTGTCCTGACATCTTACATAGCACTGGCGTTTCCGCTCACCATCACAGAGCATATTTGACTGTTATGCCTCTCAGAAAATCGTTCCCACGGCAGTGTACAATGGAAAGCTTCTACACAGCTACACTACAATAAAAAATGTCTAACTTAGACTGCTGACAATTAGTTAGGGTGGGGGGCCACCGTATCTCCATTTGCAGTTTATTAAAATATGTTAATGTATTTTTCACAAAGTTTAGATATGGCAGGGTTGAAAAATAGGTATAATATCCTACTCCATTCAAAAAGGGTGACTAGAGTTCAGAGACTGTGACAAGGGCAGGAAGAATGGAGGAGCTGATTTAGAGTGTATATCCAAAATAAATGTCCAAATATTTGGACATTTAATATAATATTCGCCACATTTGGTCACTGGGCCAGATATAAAAATCGATGGCCTTGCTTGGTCACGCAGCTATGCATGAAACTCGAAGCTGAATAATCATCCAATCACAAATCATACTGTCACTTAAAGTGGTAAAGCGCTGAGCCAACAGGAAGATGGCTCACTTCGACAGCGGGGCCTCTCGTTTCTCCAGCTCCACGCCCCATTGGCCAAGCACTGGATGTGGGCGGGGCCCACGCGGTAGTATCCGGGGTTGCAGGTGAAAATGATTTTGGTGCCGTACTCGTAATGCGAGCCGTTGACTATCCGCCACTTGCCGTGGTCCAGGGAGAAGGAGCCGAGGCTGGGACACATCATGACTGTGAAAAAAAACAGAGATGAGGCGGGAGATGCTGCCGAGTCGGTAGCCATTTCATCCATTTCATTTCTTATGGCTATAAAACGTTCATCTGAGCACTCAAACACAATATCTACAGTAATACACAAATTTAAATATTCCGACTTGCCTTTTCGTTCCTGAGCCATTAATCGATTTATTCCACAACAAATTGACATTTTTTTTATAAATGAAAGCCCCGTCTCAAACCAAGACGAGTGCCCAGACCAAATTGCATTTCTCTTTCAGTGGTGAGAGTATGGAAGGAGATACTTTCTTCGACAGCGGCTGGGGTTTAACACTTTGCGCTTACATTTCCTTATGACACCCGCTCAGGGGCTGCACCGCCACTGGCACATTTCCCCGTCTTTTCCCCCTTTCTGCCTTTGTTCTTTATCATCCGTTCATTTTTTTCTTACTTTATCCTGCTATCCTGTCCCACTTGTTGTGATTGCTATCCTTCTCGTTTAATCATCTCTCCCTCTCTCTCTCTCTCTCGCTCTCTCCCTCCTGTGCCACCATTTCCACTGCAGCTCTTTTTCATTCCCTCCCACTTTGTGTCTCCCTTTCATCTGTAACTACCCTCATCCCTTGTCACTGCTGCCCTCTCCCATACTCAGCCACTTATGGGTTATTGTGGTTACTCCTCAGCTGCGCTTTTCAACCTTATTGGAGACCGTGGCACACAAAATAAAAAGCGGAACCTTAAGATCCGCAGAGTTAAAGTCACACCATTCGACAGGCTGTCTCCGGTGTTTCCTTTTCCATATTTGAGCTGTTTAGTGTTTTGTCACTGGCTGCATTCCACAGTGCATTGACATTCGCTTTTGACAAATAACTGAGAGCTAAGCTCTTGTGAAAATTATACTTACTCACAAGAGTAAGTCAGTTACCTATATCGACCCTTGAGTTATATATATCAAAAGCCCCGTGGAGTCGATATCAAAACCCCTCCAAAAACCACTCAAACCAAAAGATTTTGGTTTGAGTGGTTGCTTCATGAACTTTCGCTTATTATTGATTGCTGGTTGCTGGAGGTGGAATATCTGGGTTCAAAAAGTAAACATTGCAGACTCCACATATGATTTTGACTGAACCATTAGCTCAAGCCAGAGGTCCAACTGTACGTATATAGCCTTTAGTCTCTGTATTATAGGCTAATGAGACTATAGACACATTTCCACCGGGAACAATAAAGGCTTGGTTGATTGAATGAAATATCAATTGATTGAATTTATTCTAACAGAGAAAATTCATCAGATGCAGGGAGCATTTCCATGCATCTGATACATTCTCTCTGTTGGAATCATCCAAAAACCTTGTGTGAAAACAAGCATCGCTATTTGTAAAAAACAATTTCAATCATTAAAAATGTTTATAACCAAAAAGTAATAGAGAAAAGTAAGCAGAGAAAAACCCCAACAATAAAATCAACGTATGAATGCTTGATTACATTCAATGCTTTCAGTGATCTGAAAAAGTAAGATTCCTGAAAAATCCTCATAATCCTCTCTCTCCCTCCCTCCACTCACCACTGCAGCGAGGTATCTTGTTGTGGTTGCTCCACGTGCAGTCCGGCTGGCAGACCGTGGTCGTCAGCTCCTTGGAGGAGAGCCGGTAGCCGCTGCTGCAGAAGTAGGTCACGCGCGTCCCCACCGAGTAGTCGGTGGCCAGCACGCCGCCATTCACCGGGGCGGTGGGCACGCCGCAAGAGACCGCTGCCGGCCGAAACACAGCACAACACACACAGATGCCTGTTAGTATGCTTATGTAGGTGTGCGTTCATAATTGATCATGCTGCATAGATGTTACATGTCACAGAAATTCCACGCTGCCTTTCGGACGATATTTGTCTCGCAAACACCAATTGAGGACACAGGCACATACAGATGTATCCATTTATACATTATATACTGTAAGTCAGCTAGACAACCAACTACTGTACGTTAGACCAGTGATCCGCAACCATTTTCATATCAAGGACCCTCAATTTGATTGGCGTAAGGCTACAGACCCCATTTAATAAGATTTTTTTCCGTGGGACCCAAATCGGAGAATAATTTTATTGTTAGATATAATTTAGTCCAAACTGCTATACCTGCCTATATTATACATAGGAAGATAACCGTGCAACCAGGATCAAAGCAGTCATTATTGTACATTCTGTAAGATGCTAACATCTTGTAAATGTAACATATGCAGTGAAGTTTAACCGTTAAGTTTAACCCCGGCCCTGTGTTGACAACCACTGTGTGACTACTACTCCCTGTTCCTTTGGGCGTATTCGCGCGCTCCCGTGGGAAATGGACCCTACAATGTGTCTGATTTTGTGTTATCTGAAGGGTCAGCTGAAGGGTTAGCTGTCAGGCAACTTAGGTTGACTGACAGCAAAGCATTTATTACAACCAAATGACCGAAAGGGAGGGGGGAGTGTGCAGAGGCAATCTGCATACATCGACAGTGTCCACTTGAAAAGTAAGGGCTTTGACAGCGGGGAGAGGCCACTGTGAAATCTCAAACCTCTGGTAGCTTCCCGCCTGCCTGACCTGAAGCCATAACGCAGAGACCGGCAATTGATGTTGAATTTAACACGGCACTTCTTTGGTTTTTGAATTAACCGGTCATAAACAAAGAGAGAGAGAGAGAGAGAGAGAGAGAGAGAGAGAGAGAGAGAGAGAGAGAGAGAGAGAGACAGAGAGGAGTGTTGGGGATTTTAAATACCACAGATGAAATGAATTTCGGCAAAAAAACACTGGCAGCGCGGGGGAGAGTCAACGACAGAAAGCCCCGTTACTCGATAACCTTTCGGAAACCAAACGGCGGCGGTGGCGGCTTGATGTTTGAGACGGCAATAAGGCAGACGGTAGGTAGATACCGCGTTTGGAAATCCTCTTAAAAAAACCTTGAAAGGATAACGACTTGGGTTTTTTCGACCCGGCTTCGCGCGACTCCACTAATCTAGGAGTCAGATAAACGAATGTGAAGGCATTTTAAGGATCGACCCGGATCTGGTGCGTGACTCAACATCAAATCCCCGGCTCTGAGAGGTTTGGATAATATGCTCAGCGTTTGAAAGAGGACTACATATCTGAACATATATCAATAACAGCACAAGGAAAGGTTTTCATGTTTTTCGGGCGAGAATATAATGATATATATTAACTACAACTTGTTCCTTGTCCGTACTAAACCAGGAAGCCACGCTAAATCACTGTCAACCTAATTAGTGATGACAGAGGCAGACGCTGTTAGCTGCATGTTAAGCAATCTCACACGTCATAAAAATAGACACTACATCGCCTGCTAATTAAAGAATTTATTCGAAAGGAAAAATAATAAACAAATGATTAAAACAAAGAAAAACTAGCCTCGACACCTTGTCGTGGAGAAACGGCGAATGGGGTCTGTTTGCCCGTTTAGCCATGTGGCGTGTTCAGCCTTTTGAAAAACCTGTGTTCAATTTTGCAAAAAAAAAAAAAAAAGAAAAAAAGAAAAATGGTAAATTGTAAATCCTTTAATGAACTACACGTTTCTTCTTGAGCAATGGACATGGCCGTAGTCCAAAAAAATAAAATTAAAAATTAAAAAACCCCAATGGAGTCCAACATCTGTTCCCATTTGCTACCGTGTGTGTGTATGTATGAGTGTGTTCATCCACTGACCCAATTAACTGAATGAAACCCAACCCAGAGGTTACAAGCGCTGCATGCTAAGAGCACATTATCCAAGGTAATTTGAAGGAGTGGATGTGAACAGAGTGGACAGAAGAGAGAGGTGGTGTGGGGGTGGGGGTGGGAGGGGGAGGGTACAAGCGTCTGGCAGCTGAGTACATGGGTGCGGGACTGGCGCCCGGGGGTGGCTCACCCTGACAGGCGGGGACCGGTGAGTCCCAGGTGTAGTAGCCGTAGGGGGTGCTCCTGCAGACGGCGCTGCCCTTTCCGATCAGCTTGTACCCCCGGTCGCACGCCCACCGCACCACGCTGTTGAGGTGGCCGCCGGTCTGGCTCGCCACAAAGCCGTGCTGCGGAGAGTCCGGGGTGCTGCAGTACATCGCTAGTGTGGGAGGGTGGGGGAGGGAAGTGGAGGAGAGGGACAGGTTGTAGAATGGGAGAGAGAGAGCGAGAGCGAGAGAGAGAGAGAGAGAGAGAGGGAAAAGACAGGTAGAGAGAGAGAAAAAAAAAGAAAAGGAAAATAATGTGGTGATTAAAAGAGAAAATGTGAGGGGGGAAAATGTTGTAGAAAGAGAGAAGGGACATTTAATGCAGTGCGTAAAAAAACAAAGCAAAAAAAAACATGTAATTTCTTATTCACGGCTGTGTTTAAGTGCAGAGGGATAATGAGGAAACCGGCCTGAGGAGCGTCACATCTATTTAGCACTCGCAGAAAGCCAGAAACACACATTATTACTATTCCTCTCTCACCTACGGACACATATTGAATTGAATTTCCCTCTCTGCATTGCAATACTAATGCACCCCCCCCCCCCGTTTTATTTTTTTTCCTCTTTAAAGCTTTCCCTTACCTCATCTTATGGCCGATTGGACACCAAAAAAGGCAGATTTGATTTTCAGAAAACAAATAGGCCGTTGAGACAGATAGTCACAACCAAAAGCACAAACAAACTCTGTCAAAGGTTCCTTGTAAAATCGGCATGACACGGAAAAAAAGTTTGAGACAGACAGACAGCACGGTTAGAATTAAGGGGGGATTGGGGGATGTGACCCCTCTAATTAAGATTTGGTTAGGGGTTGGGGTTGGGCTTGGGGGGGGTCGAAAAATTTGTTTAACATTTGTATAACTTGTATATTCGTTTTCAGAAACCCCTAAAGTGGACCATACCATGATGCTGAGCATCCCACTCTGCAGCGGAGGGCGCAGTCTGCAACTCAAATCAGAGCAATCTTTGCGCCGCCCCACCTCCATAATCATTGTAAAATCTGGACTCCAGAAGGCAGGCACCCAGTGGGGGGGGTTTAAGGTAAATCCCTGTTCGACTCGATTAAGTTGACGGTCGAATGGTGAGGTCTTCGTGTATTAAACATAGCGGACAGAGGACACATTAAAAGATGGATGCCTTTTGTTCTACTTCCCATTACTATTGATGCTTTTCAAACGGAGGAGCATCCCCTACGCTGCTGTTCCTTCGGAGTACATGCTTTATTCAAAAAGACAATCAAGAATTGAAGAGCTCTTCTGAATTAGTGGAAGTGCAAAACAGCATTGGCATGCAGGAGGCGTTACAGTGAAAACTAAACACTTCTCTTCCTGCCCCCAGATTTTGATGGTGCGCATTCATTAATTTCAACCATTTACTTTGCCGAATCTTAGGTGTAACCGTTTTTATTTTTTAGTTTCGCAAACTTCAAATTGACCTCCACGAATAATTTATAAACCTAAATAATGAATTAAAAACATAATTAAAGCATGCTGCGATATTTTAAAATGGAAAAGAGAAGGAAAAAAATCATTGGTTCACGTTATGAACAAAAGGATCCAATCCCAGTACGCTCTGAAAATTCGACCCCGTACTACTTACCAAACTGGACTTGACCAGTTGCATAATCACACTCGCTGTGAATAAATAAAATGTCACTCTAAGAAAGCGTGAACCAGTTGATTTTTTTCCTTTCCCTTCTCATGTCTGAAATATTAAACACTAAAACAGCATTCAAACAAATATTGAAAAAAGGTTTGATTATAAGCAGGATACATACTTTGATACTCACCCACGTATCTGATGTGGAAGCCACGCCGGTTGGTGCCGTGGTCGGAGGACCAGCGCAGCAGCAGCTGGTGACCCGTGGTGGTGAGGTTGAAGGGCGTGTCCATGTCCCCGCTGAGCGACGCCATGCTCTGGCTGTAGATGTTGGGGCCTGCGCAGAGACGGGCACAGACGGAAAAGACAGAGCCACATGGAGATAAACACTTTCAAGAACTTGAAGGTGGAAGACAAATCCACCTTCAAGAACGCGAGAAGTCATTTCACCGAACCAGAACTAAATACAAACAAGCTCTGTATGATGTGCACAAATCCAAATGCCTTGACGCACCATCAAATATCTCCAGGATGTCAAACTCCTTCTCGGTCTGGAAGAGCTCAAAGTGCAGGGTAATGTTGTAGCCTTTCTCCACGTTGATCAGCCAGGAGCACATCTGCAGGTTGGGGTAGCTGTCGGGGAAGCCCGGACTCAGGATCACCCCAGTGGAGTCGAAGCGCACCTCGTGGGCCGGGCATTGGACTGCGATAGGGGAGAAGGGTGAAGGCAAGAGGTAAACGAGGACAGTAAAATTAAAACAAACGAAAGAGAGAGATAGCGGAAGGGAGAGGAAAGGTAGAGGAGGGAGAGGAATGGAAAAGTACAGTCAAAGACGTGAAGACCAGAGCAAGGGCACAGTGGGGGGAGGAGAGAGAGAGAGAGACAGGTAAAGAGAGAGGACAAAGGGAGGGGGGGGGGGTGAGGAATTAGAAGAGAGAAAGAGAGAGTGGAATGGATAGCAGGCAATACTGTAAGGTCGGGGTGGAAGAGAAAAGACGGCGGAGACAGAAGAGACAGAGTGACCGCAGCTCTGCGGCAACTGTTGAAATCATATTGAAATAATCACGACTCCCGATACAATTACATTTCTGCCAGACTAATATTGCACCTTTGGACGATAATGTCTGCTGTTGTCACCAGGATCCTCTGATATACATCTATCAAATAATACTTCTCAGTTTCAGTTCTCCATTTTGAAGAGAAAAAAGGTAGTGTTTGTGTGTGTGTGTGTGTGTGTGTGTGTGTGTGTGTGTGTGTGTGTGTTTGTGTGTGTGTGTGTGTGTGTGTGTGTGTGTGTGTCCGGGCCATTTCTCTGTCTGTTCATGACTGAATCTATCACCTGTGAACATTCTGCTCATTTCCGGCAGTGGCATATCAGCAAAAACGGACGAAGGAAAGTGCATCCCTTTTTTTTTTCTCAGCTGTATTTCTTTTTATTCTGGAGCCGTTTGTAAGACATTTGACACCCTCAGAAGGTTAATATGAACAAATGCTGCACATTAAAAAGGTTAGTCCCAATATACCAGAAATAATTCAGGAAAGAAACACAACAGTGATTTATGCAATTTTTACACATTTTTAGGGACAGTCTCGGGCCCCTGATCCCAAAGACCATGTGAATGTTATCCAATCCAAATAAATTCAGAAACCCTTAATTTATTTAATTTTAATTCAACAAAAAAATTAAAAAATATGACGAGTTCGATATTTAGACAGAATTAAATTCCTTATATGTACATAATCCCTAATCCCTATGGAGAAAATCCTCCTTTCACCCCGTGGATCGGGTGCGCGGTCAGTCAGCTTAACTGGCACTTCTGGAGCAGGCTGGGGTTGAATATGTTACTCAAGGTTACTTGGAAAGGTATGACCGCACAAGGCGATTATTCCCTGAATCCCGTTCAGGTAGGGGGACGACCTTTCTAACCGCGAGGCCATCCAATCCCTGCCATATCGCAAACAGCAGCACGGGTGACATTGGGAAATACCTTGACAATGAATGAGCATACATTGAGCATTTATACTGTATATACATATATATTTCCATCATTTATATTTAGTTTTATATGTTTATCTTCACCTATTCATTGTGGAATTCTGTACAATTGAGAAACTTGAGGTTTTTCAGGGTTTAATCAAATCGTTTACAGTATCAAAAAACAGCCGTTTTGGCTACATCCACACTAACCTAAGAGACTAGAAACAGGAAGAGGGACCGCTTCCTACTGGCAAACTAGTGTAGCCAAAGTTACGGTTCCGATGTACTGTGGCAATTGTCGCATATGAGATTTGACTTTTCTTTAAGGCTTAAAAGTATGACCCTTGGACTGGGTTTAAGCAGAGTGCAAAGTTTCTCTACTGTGAATAATTCAGTGATGTTGCGCCACAGTATAAATTTTGGGAACCAATCATTTCATAAGGCCTGAAAAATAGCGAACCTATCCTTCAAAAAGTTAGGTGTGCTGCCATATTTGATTGAGCTCTTGATCGGGAACAATATATACTGCATGTAAAGAACAGTTAAATTAGCACCGACTGTTGGTGGTGACGTGACAAAGACGTCTTTTCAGATGCAATCTCATGTGATTATATATACACTGCGTTCCAAATTATTATGGAAATTGGATTCAAGTGTCCTAAACATTTAATTTTTTGTTTTTCGATTATACTCATGGATGGTATTGTGTCTCAGGGCTCTTTCACTGAAATCAATCTCAGACACCTGTGATAATTAGTTTGCCAGGTGAGCCCAATTAAAGGAAAACTACTTAAGAAGGACGTTCCACATTGTTAAGCAGCCACAGGTTTCAAGCAATATGGGAAAGAAAAAGAATCTCTCTGCTGCCGAAAAGCCTCAAATAGTGCAATGCCTTGGACAAGGTATGAAAACATTAGATATTTCATGAAAACTTAAGCGTGATCATCGTACTGTGAAGACATTTGTGGCTGATTCAGAGCACAGATGGGTTCGTGCAGATAAAGGCATCATGAGGAAGGTTTCTGCCAGACAAATTCATGGGATTAAGAGAGCAGCTGCTAAAATGCCATCACAAAGCAGCAAACAGGTTTTTGAAGCTGCTGGTGCCTCTGGAGTCCTGTGAACCTCAAGGTGTAGGATCCTCCAGAGGCTTGCAGTTGTGCATAAATCTACTATTGGACCACCCCTAACCAATGCTCACAAGCAGAAACGGTTACAGTGGGCCAGAAATACATGAAGACTCATTTTCAAACATTTTCAAACTCATTTTATTTTTTACTGATGAGTGCCGTGCAACCCTGGATGGTCCAGATGGATGGAGTAGTGGATGGTTGGTGGATGGCCACCATGTCCCAGCAAGGCTCCAACCATGGTAGGCCCCTTTAGGGTCCCTGAAGGTGTGAAAATGACCTTGGCAAAGTGGGAAATATAGATATAGAATTTCTGACTGACCACTTTCTTCCATGGCACAAAAAGAAGAACCGTGCCTTCCGTAGCAAAATCATCTTCATGCACGACAATGCACCATCTCATGAGAAAGAATACCTCTGTGTCATTGGCTGCTATGGGCATAAAAGGAGAGAAACTCATGGTGTGGCCCCCATCCTGCCCTGACCTCAACCCTATTGAGAACCTTTGGAGCTTCCTCAAGCAAAAGATCTATGAGGGTGGGAGGCAGCTTGCATCAAAACAGCAGCTCTGGGAGGCTGTTCTGACATCCTGCAAAGAAATTCAAGCAGAAACTCTCCAAAAACTCACAAGTTCAATGGATGCAAGAATTGTGAAGGTGATATCAAAGAAGGGTCCTATGTTAACATGTAACTTGGCCTGTTAAGATGTTTTTGATTGAAATAGCTTTTGATTTCAGTAAATATGACCTCCTAATGCTGCAAATTCAACAAATGACCATTTTCAGTTCTTTACAACCTATAAAATGTTTTGAAACTCTGTTGTGCATAATAATTTGGAACAGTGCATTTTGAGTTTTTTATTTTTGAAAAAAATACTGTTATCATTGGGAGGTTTGTTCAATAACATTCGAAATATACCCTAATGGTTGATGACTTGAAAATTATACTGACTGTTATTTACATCGACTATTTAGGAAAATCAGAGAAAAATATCTTAATAATAATTTGGAGCGCGGCTACAGCTCTTCTACCAATATATCTCAAATTAGTTATCCATATACAGTGGTACCTCGACTTAATTCGTTCTATAAGACTGGTCGCATGTTAAAACAGTCGTATGTCGAAGCAATTTTTCCCATATAAATTATGAAATCATGAAGGGGAAGGTAAACAAAATACACAACACAAACACAGTAAATATGAAAAAAATATCGATAAGCCACGAACTACGTGCACACACGATGTAGGTCGCCCACTGACTGACTGCTGACTGACTGCTGACTGACTGACAGCTGACTGACTGCTGACTGACTGCTGACTGACTGCTGACTGGCCGGCGACGCGCCAACTGCAAATTTCCACGGTCGTATCTTAGAGCAGTCGTCGCAAATCGATACAAATTTTCACGACTATCGCTACTCGTATCTTGGATTAGTCGTAAGTAGATGCAGTCGTAAGTCGAGATACTACTGTACAAGGTTGTGAAAACAACAGCATGAAGAGTAATTACATAAGCCCTTCGCTACTCCACAGAGGAGCAGATCCACTGCAAATTAAAATGTATCATTGTTTTCCAATTTATCTCAATACACAATTTGCATTTCTCAGGTGATGAAAACCCAATCACCGAACTGATCACATAAAACTGCGGGTGGAGGGGTGGGGGTGTTGGTGGGGAACCATTTTTTCTCATGTTCGCATGTACTATATTTCTATGAAACCCTGCAATCGATTCTCTGCTGCTGTGACCTTGACTGTGAATCCACCTTGCTACAAAAGTCTGAATTAACTGTAACCAGTTCACAATTTAACACCCCAGACACTAGGGCTGAGAAACCAAATTTGTAATTCGAATTGAATTAGAATATTAAAAAAATAATCACTATTTGAATGCTGAAATTGCCATTCAATTGTGTATATTTTTTTTACAAATAAATAATTGAATATAAATGTGAATATATCAAAATATTATAGCGAATCAATAAACATGTGATGAGCAATAAAGTTAAAAAAGTTCATCCAGTTTGTTGCACAGTGAACACTCATAAGAGAGAAATCCTCAAAATGTACGAAGTCCACGCCGGCGTGTTTCCCTCTCCTCTGGCGTTTCACTGTGTGTAAAAGGAGAGTGTGTCTTTGACCACAATATGTAGTACTTCCCCAGATGTCGTGACGAAAGTGGGAAATAAATCTGCAGGGATTGTAACCCTGATGTTCACGAGGTCTTCTCCGGTGAAAGAGCTCTGGGTACTGTCACAAAACACTGTTTACGAAAAAAGAAAAAAAAAAAAACAAGACAAAAGAACACGCACCAACACACCGAGGAAGCCGGTTCGTGGCACCATCTTGGGTGATTTAAAGATTAAATCCGTGAGCTTGAGCCGAAGTAGACGGTGCCAAGCCCCCCGACCATCACCAACTCAGTTGGAAAGTCTTCAAGCGCAGAGGTTCCAAAAAGAACACAGGCTGGAATTTTTTCAGAAGTGATCTGCGTTCAGCTCCACAGTAGAGCAGCAGCAGGAAACGGAGTAAATTAAATACATCTAGAGTTTTTATTTGCTTTGTTTGGAGAAAAGATTTATCTGATCAGAGCTGCGGAGCTGTGGAAGCGTGTGTAACCCACCCCATAGCACAAAATTTGAGCATTAGGAATTTGAATATATTCAATATAGAAATTAATAAAGCATACAAATTTGAATGGGATTATAGAGGAATATCTGCAGCCCAACCACACACACACACACACACACACACACACACACACACACTGGTACTGTACTGTTGTTTTAAATTGCTCTATCTTTGCCGTGCCTGCGTATGCTGTCAGTAATGATCAGTGCTCTGAATTACCACTCACCACAATATTTTACTGTTGCCTTTCAATTTATTCCCTTTCTTTCCCACTACTTCCAATACAGTATGTGCCGTGTACATAGAAAATAATGAAAAGAAGCAGGTCTGCTTTGCAAGCAGGTAAAGTGGACTCGAGTGTGACGTGGGCGTGTGCGGTACTTATTGTACGGCCACAAATTGTTCAGCACTGTAAAATAGTCATGGCGATGTGTCCACCTGCTTTATATATGCCACATTTAGTAATTGACTCTGATGTCAAATGGTGTGAAAAATGGCACTGAAAGGTAACTACAGATAGAGTTTTAGTTATTTAAATCACACGGGTGCACTAGCTCTCATCCCCATTGATAACATCTTTAATAATGTTTCCAAGGGGGAGAAAAAAAAAAGACATATATATCCAGAGTTGTGTAGTCAAATGGCTTTAAAATGAAGGCGTAATAATGGGGAAAATATTGTTATTGAATAATACAAGATATATTAGAATCTATAAATAGACACCTGCCAGCATGAAAAAGGGCTGAAGTAGTGAGTTGAAATGTATTATTCTTTATCCCTAGCTGGGAATTAGTACGAATTGTATGGTTGAATTATAGTACGTTGTTGAAAATATCTCGACGATTGTCTGAATCCATTCTGGTCCTCCTAACATGTGCCGAATACAATATGAAGAAGCTTTGAAAGTATCAACAAATGTGCCAAATGTGTATTTGGACAGAAAAAAACAGGGGGTGAGTGCAATGTGCCAATGTGGAGTAACCTTGATCAAGGCCGCAGCATAACCTTGCTCAAAGGTGTACAGAATAGAAAGCATGGCAAACATTAATAAAAACAGGAGATGTTATTATTGTTACCACAAAATAACAGGAGGACACAAGTAACAGCAAAACATGGAGAGGTTGACAGCAAGTGAAAGAGGTTTTTTCTTTCGGCCGCGGGGGAATTCTTCCTACCCTGTCCAGCCAGCAATACTAGACCCGCAGAGCTGACTCCTTTACAAGCTTACTGTGGAGGTTCTAGTCCCATCAAGTTCAACTTTACATTTCCCAAGGTGAGCAATTAGGTTTGTTCTGGAGGTGGCACAAGGACACCATGTATCCAGCGCAGAGGATTTATAATGAATCCTTGACTATAATAATAATGTGATCTATGAAAATGTCAAATTTGAGTTACTCGTCCCAAAATAGTCTTAACTGTGCCAGGCGGATGCCGGAGGCAGGATGATTCCCATCGAGATGTATAATAAATCCAACCACAAATCTTCACACTCATCATCATGAGTCACCACAGTGCATTCTATTCATTTTTATGTTACTTCCAACGACTGGTGAAATTGAATCGTTTTTTTTGTTATCTAGCTGTCTCTTGTCGTTTAACTCAACATGTTTACTTTCTCTGAACTGCAATGTTAAACTTTCTGCCTAGTCCCCCTGGAACGTCCACGTGCTGCCGAGCTGGAAACTATATTGGCAGCGAACGATGTCAGAATGATGCATTACAGAATGCCCCATCAGAGTGAACAACAGCGGCAGCTACAAAAAAAACTAAGTTGATTTAAAAGAGACTTGAAATGCTTCTCCATGATTGATTGCCTGGCACAGGAAAACCTGATAAATGATTTAGCAAAGACCTGTGCCCGTGAATCTCGCCCATCTGGAACTGGCGCGTTGGGGCAACTGCTTAATGGAAAGCATCAGTACATACACCACACAATGGGCCTCGGGTTTGTGAGACGGATGGGGTGCGAGCTGTGTGAGTAGGGTTGTGGCGGGCGCTGCGATTTCGCCCGTCACGCTCCTATCTTGGTGTGGTTCACGACTGTTCTGCAATTTCTATACCACTCATATTAGCATGGTAGACACACACACACACACACACCAACACAAATCTTACTCCAATCAACACACCACCAGACCAGCGTCTGCGGGGCAGGAGGGGTGCGAGTGATTTGGGTGGATATGTTTGGATGACTTACACCCCCACACCCCCTGCCGACTGTGTTCGGGTCCTGGGGGCTCACCTCGGTGCCAGGTGTTTTTCGACCTGTGGGGCTGGTTGCCGGCCTCTGAGAGCGCTGCCGGTTGCTTTCCAGGGCCCCTTAGCGGATGCTTGCCGTTGTGGATATGGGTTGCAGTGCGGGAGGCGGCAGTCGGCCCTGTTCTCGTCAGCTTCTGGTGCTGTGTGTGGGTGCCAATGGCGATGGTGGAGGGGTTGCATATATGGCTGTCTTCGGGCGATGGTGGTGCTCTGTTTGCTCCAGGGGGGTTGATGTTGGGGTGCCCTGCACCATGCGCACTCAGTTAAGTGAGTGAGCGCTCTGGGCTTGCGGCTTGCTGTGGCATCTCGCGGGGTGCGGAATGGCAGGCCTCACCTTTGTGGGGGCGCCCTGTGGGTGAGCGGCTGAAAACCGACAGTGTCTGGTAGGATGTCGGTCTGTCAGTATCGGGCCCGACCCGGGGCCTATGGTCTGGGCCTGTGGTCCATGCCTGGTGCGTTCTACACTTGCTGGCGGGTCTTATACTTGCACATGGCTATGGGTGTATGTTTGCGCTTCAGGGGTTTGATTGATTAATCATGTTTTGTCAAAGACATGTTGTCGTCTGATGTTTCTATGTTTATGTTTTCCAGGTACATGTTCTTTGTTAGTTGGTTAGGTCGATTTTCCAGAGAGTGGGGTTGGTGGTGGTTCTCTATAACTAAAAACTGTGCTCTTGTCATCCTACAGAGTTATTGAAAGTTATTGCAGCAGTTCTTGATGATTAATGAATCAATAAAATTTGCATTGCAGGTTGAGAACTTGAACTCCACTTGCAGACTAACACTGTCCTAGATGCAATAGCATACAAATACTCTGTGTTGTATGCCCAGCATGCTGACAGCACAGGTTCAAAAAAAAAAATTAAAGAAGAAGCAGCTAGCTGGTCTGGGCAAAGGTCTACCTGGTCTGTATTATCTACACGACAAGCTCAGTTACCTAGGTTAGGCTAGCATCTAAAAAAAAGAGAGGTTTTGGAAATTACTTCCAATAGTCCTTGCGTGGCACTAACGACCTGGTTAAATCTTTCCAAACGATTCACATCGCAACCCTCCTGGTCATTCAGGCAGGTTCAGATTGATCATCGGAGAATGTTTCTCTTATAATCTAATTATTTTCGAGATGGAGTTCAAGTATCATCCGTTATCAAGAATACACCTCTAACTATGGCACGTCAAGTATGCTTGAAACCTTTATCTCCTTTTGCCTCAGTTTCTCATCGGCTTTTGGAGTCTACTTTCTGAAAGACTAATCAAAATGCTTTAAGAAAATGTACACTCTTAGCATAAATGGAATTAAAATGATAGAAATTTGCGGGAAAGATCTACGCACTGTGGAATGTGTGAAGGTTTATTTAAATGCCATCTTGTTGGTACCCTGCTGTTGACCTTTCTCAAAGCATACCACAACAGAGAGCACAGGGTCACTTAATGTTATTAGCTTTGCTATTGTGTCTCTACAGTTACTGCTTTAAAAAAACATTTATATTCACAGTAAATTCATCTGAAACAAAACGTGATGACACTTCCTATGCAAATGAACATCCACATGCATCCACTTTAGGAACAGTTGGTGTTCATTATTGGTAAACCTCGGGCGTGAACATAATCGGGAGATGCATGTTTTGTGAGTCCAACGTTTAGTTTATCATAGACTCAATAGATTTTTCTCACCAGCCAAAGGAAGTGGAATTTAGGTCTTGTGAACGGGAGCCATTATTTATCAGACAATAAGGGCTGGACATGCTCATCGTCGCAGACAAGGACATCACTTTAGGATCCTTCAGAAGATGCCTCATAGGAAGAAAGGAAGAACTATGAGCTCTGACATCAGAGGAAAAGCCCCTTTTTCCCCCTCGTATTTAATCTGATCTATTATTTTTATCGGGTCTGTTGAACTCCCCAGAAAAATATATTGGGCAGCAGCAAAGACTCTCATTTTCTTTGTAGCTTAAATATACATGTTTCAGATCACGCCAGGTTAGAATGGGTTCTTACTTCTATCAAGGCCAAGTGGGAATTGAGACCAAGGGTGCAGGAGCAAGTTTGAGATGGGGGGATGACGGAACCCAGAATCTCTGTTCTACTGAGAAATAACTTCAAAATGAAATTCTAGGACCTTTCAGTGGTCTTGCCCTCACACATTTAAGGACTGTATTTGTTACAAGGATCTCACTGAACATTCAGAAGTAAACTCTGTATCTCTACATTATTGGCAAGTTTGTGAGTCGACAATTTCACTTATAAGAATTGCCGACCTCAGAAAATGATGGCCTTGAAGATAATTAAAACCACATAGACGTGTTCTTCCTCTATTTTGGTTTGTTGTTTTTCAGCAAATCATTAAGGGAAATGGTGCAGACTCCCTACAGGATCAGACCATCTACAGTACAGGGTTCTTCCTTATTACACTCGTACAAATGGCCCGCTCATTAGAGGCCTCCATTCTGGAAGTCCGGCAGATATGTAATCAGTTAGATCCTGAAAGACTCCAGCCCAGAACAGGGTGTGAAGGGAGCCGCCAGGTCCGTGATCTTGGTGTGAGAAGCTTGATAAATTAAAACAGGGATACTTCTGTCTGCTTGGACTCCGCTGGCGGTCAACTCAATCATGCATCAAGAATGGGTGCTGCTGACTGCGCCCCGGCCTTGGCAGACTGGCGTATCACACACAGACACGCACTGGCAAATACACAGACTCATGTGTGCGCGTGTTTCTGTGTGTGTATATGTGTGTGACTTGCACAAGCTTAAAGAAAGGCTATAGAACATGTGGATACAAACGCACTCGGACACATTTACAAAGACATGTGCGCACACACACACACATGCACACACATCCAAACACATACACAGACACAGCAACACAAGCCGGCACAGAATGAGACCAACCTTGACAGACTGGCGGAGGTCCATCCATCTGCAGCCTCTCTCCAAGGCGACAGGTCAGAATCTCACTGCCCAACAAAGTGAACCCTGGCAGGCATGAGTAGCGGATAATGTCCCCTGTGAAATCATTTACACACACATACACACACCCACCCACCCACACACACACACACACACACACACACACACACACACACACACACACACATACATACAAAGACAAACACCAGCCCTTGTGTTAATAAGAACCTGATCAGTATCTGTACTTAAGACATTAATAAACACGTTTGCTTATTAGGACTGAAATCCACTTAGTTAGCTTGAAGGACTGTGTTAAAGACCCGTTTGTTAAAAAATGGGACACACAAACACAGAGATTTACACAGCTACAAGCAACTTGGACCGTCGACACTGTAAAACCCTAACCCTCAGGGGCGATGTAGATCAAGCCCCCAGCGTCTTATCAAATGATCAAGCGGCAAAGACAGGAACGGGTGGATACAAAATCAAGATCAACACAAGGAATGAAAAGATGAACAAAACAATTCAAGAAAGGAAGACAGGTTGAAGAGTTGGAAGTGGAGAAATGAAAACAAAAGTGCCTAACATGAGGAGCAAAGGAAACACTTACACAGCTGAACCAACAAGTATGACAAGACATCAATAAATAAAACGTGTTGTTTGAGCGAGCGAAAGGGAAAGAACAGATTGAAAGGCGAGGAAAAGCGTGCGTCTGAAGAGGCAGACAGGCGAGCATATGGCCAAAATGAATATATAATATTGACACACCTTAACAAAACCGGCGATGAATTAAACAAGCGAAAAACGTTACTCGGATTGTCATTTATCGGCGTGACGAATGAACAAGAGATGAGCGCTTTTACTCCCGCTGATAGAAATGTGTGTTTGCGATGATCGGGCGATGGCGGGGGATGTTATGATGTGTTTGCCGACTGACATAAAACAAACAAAATAACAAAAAAAAGACTGACCTATTTCAAACTCCTCGTCGTCGCTTAGGATGTTGGCGTTGGCGACAGGCGGAGGTGGCATACATATTCTCAGCTGGTACGCTGTTGGGGGGTGGAGACAAAGCAAAAGCACGGGACGCTGCAGTGGGGGTGAGTAAAAAGTTGGTGTGTATTTGTGCATGTGTGTGTCTGCTTTAGGACAGCTCAGTCCTGTGACAGTGTGATTATGTCTGTGTGCGTGTGTGTGTGTGTGTGTGTGTGCGTGCGTGCGTGTGTTCTTTGTGTCCAATCATGGTCCTTTGTTTGCTTCACGCTCGGCGTCAACCAAGTTGTAAATTGCCGTCTATTAGCACCGCTGGTAATTAAAAGGCCATTGCTGAATCAACCGAGATCAGGTACATTTTATCGTTAATTAACTGTCCCTTTCGCTTCCCCCGTATCACCCATTTTAATAGCGCAGCCAGAAAATGGAAGACATTTATCATTTTATCACCCGGCGATACGGAAATACGGTAGCCAGATAAGGGACCAAATAATAAAATCAAAAGCCCAATATGGGAGCATAATAGAGGTTCTCCAAAGAGAAAAGGGACATTTCCCACTACCTCCTGTATGTAATAAAACATGGAGGGGCAAATTCACTAAAGGATCGTCTGTGGCTGCTAAACAGGCGCAAATAACAGAAAAAGTGAGCGTCTATTTCACAAAGCACCCACAAAGGGTGAAATACATCCCTGACTGCGCTGCCGTGCAAATAGCATCTCGGAGCTCCGGTGCTATTTTCACCTATTTAAATCAGGTAGTTTTCATACATTTGGTGAAAAATTGGCCCCTTTCTCTGCAAAAATGCAAAGAATAAAGTGTCCAATTCACAAACACTGTGTGTGTGTGTGGGGGGGGGGGGGGGGTACCATGGTAACGTAGCACAAAGAACCCGCTGGTGCTGAAGTCGCTGTGGAACTTGATCAGGATCTGATTGGCAGTGGTGGGTACGCCCTCCAGGACAGAGTTCCCGCTGAACTGGCCAATCTGGGGCGAGGCCTGGTCGGGCCCATCCCTTCATTACAGGCATGGTAAAGAGAGAGGGAGATAGAGAAGAAATCATCACTGAACATCAGGGTGGAAGAATGGAGATCAAGCAAGAGCTTGGGTCATCTCAGAGCCACGACTCGAAAACGTTCCCACGATCAGACGGAATTTCTAATTTCTTTTCACACAAATCAAAGGAAGTGTAATCCCAGTCAAGTAGGTACGAGTTGATGAGGTGTTACGCTGCCAAAAAAGATTTGCCACGAGAGGAGCTGGATAAGCTACATATATATATATATATATATATATATATATATATATATACACAGTATATACACCCAGGCATCTGTCAAAGATTTCATCTGCGACCTGCGCAATCCAAACCTCTAAGACCCTGCTGGTTTCACAATGGTAATTTTCATGTAGTCACAAATGTAGTCGATACAAACCTGAATGACAAGAGTGCTTTAGTCAACAATAATGAATAATTATATTTTGTTCTAATTTTTACAAAAATAGGATGGTCATTCTCCGCTCGTAAAGTAAAAAACAAAAACTCTACCCATACTTATTCCTATGGAAGGTTAAGCTGGCAGTAACTTTGACATACAGTTGGTTTGACACTACTGAGCAAATGTACTTATTAAGTCACTTTGGACAAAGCGTGTGCTAAAGGACGTAATGTAATGTAAGGTTTAATAAAGTTCCACCAGTGCGAAACAATGAGTGCATCCTGCTTAAATACTGCACACGCATGTGCAGTATTTACTCTTGCAATGCCAAGATTAAATGCATGGAATTATATCATGGGTCATCAAATTTTTATTTTGTTTTGACATGCCCACTATAACAGCTGTGGAAGAAAAGGAACAATAGCGGAATTAGGGCTCACTCTGAATAGTCTCGAGTTTGGATTAACATTTACCACATGTACCACACCGCTGAGATGAGATGGAAAACTGTTTGACTATGTGAACGTGGTGCGTGTGCGACAGGGAGATACTGTGTTGGATTTTCGTTAAACAGAGAGAAAATGGGCAGCCAAAACTAGAGGCGATAATTGATGAAGAGGCAACGAGGTTCTTTCTTCGATCCTAAAATGCAACAGGGCATGCAGGCGCTACACCAAAACAATCCCCAAAACACCCAGAAGATAATTAACCAATGATTCATGTCGATAAGTGTTTGATTTGTGTTTTGCAGACAAATGTGAAGTGGTGGTAGGTTGTTATGAACAATATTTTCTCTTTGCATTATGTGAATTCCAGTCTTTTTTTCCTCCCTTCTAACATGTTTGCCCTATTACTAGGCCCGAAATGAAGACCAACTGTGATTGGTGTGGTGGTTAAAAACGTGTTTTTAATTGCAGCAACCCTTATAATAAAGCTATATAAGCTATATAGAGCCACGTGGCTCTATAATAAAACATATTTCTCCTTCCTTTTTGACCTTGTGGAACGCTATTTTGGCTCTTTTTGTATCAATTCAAATAATTCCATCTCACTTTTATTTTTTTACAACTCCTTTGTTAAAATGTTTGACTAAATTGATAAGCCATGACTAATAATTGGACTAAATGAAATGACAATTTTTGTGAAAAGACTACGACTCACTATACTGGGAAAACACTGCAAAAATTACCCTCGCACAAAGGTGCCCCACACTTGTTAAACGTCGGAACGACCTGTAAATAAAAATAAATGGTGGGTGCCAAGCAGAGAGAGGACAGCCGCGCAGGAGAACAAGACATTAGTGCAGCTCGATAAGGGCTTTCTACAAAAGGCTCGTTGTCTGTAAAGGTCCTTAAAATAGATCTGCATTTTTGGTAAAGCCATCAGTGATGCAGCATGCACGGATGGCTTTATGATAACATTTTCGTGATACCATAACAGAAATAAGACACCTTATCCTTGTGCTAGAGCCAACAGGGGGATCCAAAAAGTGAGGCGGGAAAGCTTCATGCTTGAAGGTAGTATTTTCCCATTACATGTAATTGCCACATTTGTGCAGCCGAAGTGTGTCATTTTAGGTGTGCTCAGGGAAAATAAAGAATCCCTTAACAGCATTAAGCATGGTAACTCAAGTAGTTTGGCACCTCTCAATATAGCATAGCATCCTTTTCTCAATTTAAGTTCAGAATGATTAAATGTGGACAGTAGTCGGACAGGGAAACAAGATGACTATTTCTTTCAGTGTTCATGTGCCATTTTCATCTCCCCACCCACCACCCAACTATCTGCTGTCCGCAGATACAGGGGGGAGCCACCTTCTTCTGTCGCGCATAAGGAGAGCTACAAGCCTGCCTGGGGCTTACTACAGCAGAGAGAAAGAGAAGGTAAAGGAAGAAAGGACGAGAGTGAGAGAGAGAGAGAGAGAGAGAGAGAGAGAGAGAGAGGAAAATGGGATAGATACTGATACTTTCCAAAGCAGACAGCTCAGACGACAGTACAGTCAAGTGATCAAAACAACAAAAAATAAAAGCTGTTCGTTTGTTACTTTGTTTATAATCTCACACCCATGGGAGAGTTAAATGTTATGTTATGAGAAGACATCAAGTTCTATGACATCGGCATTAAGTTCAAGGCTTAGAAAGGAAAGGACAGGAAGAGCATCCTCACATTGAAGCTGACAAACACAATCGGTGACTTGATCTTCACTTGCACTTTAGACTTGGATTTCACACCACACCAGAGAGGAGGGACCCCTCATTTCATGGTTGTTGTGTGGTGGTGGTATGGTGTGGCTTAAGCAGCCACACCTGTCTTGGGTCTAAGTAATTGGGCCAGGATTACTGTGGCTGTACACCTGTTGCTCTTAGAGTAATCCACAAGCAACAGGTAAAACTCCCATCCCCACACACACAGGTGCCCTTGTCATGACACATTTTCCATCTGTTCCGGGCTTGTTCCAACTTCCCACTCTCTACAATAAAATTGGGCCCTGGAAACGTCACTTGGGTGGCAGGCGAAACTGCCCCAATTATGCTTCAGTTTGACCTTGGGTACAGTTTAGTGGAGGACATCTTCACTGTCAAAAATTCACAGGTGACACCTTAGTCCCTTACATATTAACCAAGAAAAACTCGACCGGGGACAAACATTCAGTCATTGCGAGTCATGCGGGTGACATTTCTGAGCGACCTCCAGTCTAACTTGAAAAAATAAATAGCATAATAATAAGTGTGGATTTGTGTGCAGGGCTGAGGTTTTCCTCATATAAGAAACCCAAGAGAAAACTCTTCAATCGTCAAAGATAGATTATTTTGGAGACAAAGCATTGCACTGTGGAAGCCATGTGTGCTTCAATGGATATCCACTGGGAATTCATTTTCTCGCTCACGATGCACTTCGGCAGAAGGCATTGTGAGGAAGTCAAATCGGTCCACAAGATAAAACACTACGCCCCACAAACATAAGCTCTCGTCCGCTTTCAATCGAGTCTCTCAATAAAGTTTTTCTCATTAACCTCACACCAAGCTGGCAGGTCGGAGCTTGCTAGTTCTTTTGTGTTGTTGATGGTGGCCATAAGCCAATGATTAATTATTGGACCTGGAAGCTATAGCTTTAAAAAAGAGAGTTTATGAAAACTTACCACACGGTGATGTAGTCATAGATTGGCTCTGTGTTGATAACAGAGAAATTGATGAAGATGCCAAAACCTGGAGGCACCCTGACCATCCAGATGCAGTCCTGGAAGTTTGGGTACTCAGCTGGGTGTCCGGGAGAGTAAATGGTCCCATTCATGGATGTAATATTCCCGCCACAGAGAGCTAGAGGGGTAAATAATGCAAAGTAGCTGAAAAAAACACCTCACCCATCTATTGATTAACCATAATACCGTAATAGGATTTTCTGGGAAAGATATGCATATTCATAAGTAACGCATCCTCTGCGCGCACATGATCGGGCAACGGTGCATGCAACGGGGCACCCATGAGTGGTTCGCTGTGTGTCCCAGTGTCTCCAAATGAAAAAAATGAAAACAGTCTGCTCAGTTTCAATAAAACACCATTTGTAGCGGGGACACCCCCTCAGTCACTAGAGCGGCAAAATGGCTATAACCGGTGCTGGTTCCATGTGCCTTGCCTTTTGCCTTTTTTTTTTTTTTGAGCACCTGCCCCTCTTAACCAGGAGTCATCCTTTGCGAGCCTGAGCGTAGAAAGTGTCAAGGGGCATCAGGGTATCCATGTAGTGGAAAAAAAAAGGAAAAAAACAACAAAATATTTTTTGGTTTTCAAATTATGATATGATAAATAACAAAAACCTTCATCTTCACTGAGTAACAACGGAGCCCCATCCTAGGAGATCTCCTTCAAATTTACAACACGGAGAGGGAGGCATAATCGGCATTGTAATAAAGACTGGAGAATGCTTCATCTATCATGATAATAGCTTTGTGCAGTTTTATAGTTCAGCAAAGTCATAAATCTTCAATAAAAATTGGACGCTTTGGGGACAGTTGGAGGAAGGGATTGTACAACAAATGACAAGGGAAGAATCTATAGCGCTTGATAGGAAGCACATAGTTTAAAAAAATAAATGTTTTACGGCCCTTGCTTTTCGGTGGATTAATAAAAAGGAGAAGGATTTTTTTATTTGGTCTTGGACTAAGCTGCGTTACAGTCTCGGAAAGCAACCCAATTCACCCCTTCCGTCACAAAGGCTCCCTCAAGGGATTTTTATGAATACAGAGGGGGTTTCAAGCTAAATTATACAAGACAACAGACAGAGAGACAGACAGACAGACAGAGGGGTGAGGGTAACCTTCGCAACGGGGCACGGGATGATTCCAGTTCCTGCTCACTCCTTGCAGACAGGTGAGCGAGGTCTCCCCCAGCAGGGTGTAGCCCGGGAGGCACTCAAAGGAGATGGTCATCCCCACGCTGTAGTCTCGACCAATCACTACGCCGTTCCGAAAAGGACGTGGGTCCGGGCACCTCTGCAGCTCATACGCTGGAGACAGGAAAAGGAAAGAAAAAAAAGTCTCCAAAACGGTGAAAAAAAAATTCAAAAATATATATATTCCCAAAAAACTAGCAAACTGAATCAAGACTCCACACCTGAACGTATAAACAAGCAACTGAACATAGAAGTGCCCTAGCGTTGATCGCTGGTCTCGGATAAGTCTCCGTTCATACAGACCCTGAATCACATTATCAAGACTATTTCTCTTCAGGGATGTGCCATATTAATATTTTTTTTCCTTCTTCCTTTTAATAAACCCCCCTCAAGGTGACTGGCCAACGAAAGTTGCAGTGGTCTGTGTTCAAAGGCTTCATTAAGTGTCTCGAAGTGCCTGCAACCTTACAATCCTAATCTTCAAAGCAGCCCGGCTAAGACAAAAGAGGCCACTGTTGCCAGTTCCCCTTAGAAGTAGTCTCGCTCCGTCTGAGTGTCTATAATAGCTCCCTTGCATACAAACAATTAGCGTCCTCTCTCGCCCTTACAGCAGGGGCTTCATCTTCACCAGAGTGCAGGAGAAAAAACATTAACTGAGAGATGATAGAAGTCTCAAGGCGCCTACACACGGCAAGAATCAAGCACAGTGTTCAGGCAAATGAGGACTCAGGCATTAAGCGTCCAATCAAAGACGCGGTATCCAAACACCGTCCTTAGCGTTTGACGCAAATCCCGTTTATGTTTATTAACAATGGTGAGTGCTAACAGTGAGCGCCTCAAAGGGTCAGGGTGTACTGGGTCAAGGGATAAGTGGATTTCTGGGGCAGGCGTCAACACTCTCCCATAGGAATGAATGGTTTGAGGCAGTTTCAATCCCATACACCTGGGTTCTGGGAGGACCAGCTGAACCTCTTCTTCGGATTGCAATGGGGTGAAAGAACCATCTCTGTAGATAGAAGAATCAATGCCTGACTGCTCTTTCACTCTTGTACAAAAGACCTACTCCCATACCCTGGTAGACAATGTGGAAGCCGTGCTTGTTCTGTGAGTAGTCGCTGTGGAAGTACAACGTGGTCTCGTGGGTGGTGCTGAAGAGCGAGTCGGGCACGGCCGAGCCGCTGAACCGATCGATCACCGTTCCCGTCTCCAGGCTCCCGCTGCGCACCTCCAGGTAGTCATGCACCGCCTCTGTGGAGAAGTTGAGAAACTGCAGGTGGATGCCTGCAAGCGTGGAGGGATGGTGGGACGGGAGGGAGAGAGGGACGGGGCGGGGAGAGAAATGACAGCAAAAGCAGTGTTGGATTACATCAACATCATTGAAGGCATGCCCCCCCCCCCCCCCCCCCCCCCACACACACACACACACACTTTATGTTACACAAGTAAATTGATCTTAACATACACAAACACAGAAGTCTGGGGAAAATAAGGTTGGTGGGGGGAGTTGGAGAGGGGAGGTAGTAAGGGAAGGTTTAGATGGAGAAGAGATGACAAGAGGAAGGGAGAAGAGAAAGGAGAGGAGGGTTTTTGGTGTAGGTTGAGAAGACAGAAAGGGAAACAGAAGAAAGCACAGGGAAGAGATGCGTGAGAACAGTGCAGGAAGAAAAACAAAGAAAAAAAAGAAAAAACAATGAAGTGAACAGAAGAGTGGAACAGGAAACGTGGGGAGATGACAAACCGAAGCCAATGGGGAGCTGGACCCTCCAGCTGCAGTCCAGGCTGCTCTGGTAATTCCCTGGGAAGCCGGGGCTGAGGACGACGCCGCTGAAGTCTGTCATGGAGCCTCCGCACTGAGCTGAGGGAGAGCAGCCAAGGAAAAGGAACATGTCACTTCTTCACTCAACAGTTAGATCCCAAGGGAAAAAGGGAATGGTTAGGGGAGGTGAGCGAGAGGTTTACGTTATCTGTAGTGTATCTTTGGGTGTGTAAGCGTGTACGTGTGTGTGGGCGATTTAGGGATTTAGGGCGGGAGATTAAAACGTAGTTAAACCCAAGCGAATCATGTTGGGCTCATTCACATTAGTTAATAAATAAATGAATAAATGAATGAATAAATGGCGTTGCTTTATGGATTATTAATCAAAATGACCAACACTGAACAGAAAAATGGACATTAGAAAGTTGATACTAGGTTCCATCAGGAACTGTGAAGAAAGCAGTCCGAATTCTGATAAAAATATAGCTGTAAGATATAGCGACAAAGCTACAGTGTATATCTGTGTGCGCAAATAATGTGTAGGTGACACGGGGACACAGTAGTGGACTGTGCACCCGAGTGCGGGAGGTGAGGGCGCTTTAAATGAAAACAAATGGGGACGTCGATATTCAATACGCCATCGCAGTGTCGCACAGCGGCGGTGCTGATTACTTCACACGCCCAACCCCCACCATCCACACAACCAGCCTTAAACCTCCTCTCTTCCGTGACCGGTCTTCTCGCGGCGCAACCACCCAGGCTCGCTGTGACGGTTACACTCGACAACAAACCCCACCCCCCCACCCCCGCACTCCCGGTCGTGTGGCAGATAGCGCTGCACTCATGTAAACACCCATGTGTAATGCAATTACAGCCACCAGAGGCACGAATGTAAAATAGTAGCTGAATCACAGCGAATCACCAACCCAGCCCCCCACCCAGATCCTTCCCCTTCTCTTGACAAGCCCATTTGTGTCTTAAGTGTTTGAGGGGGTATCGCTTCTCGCGTCAGCCTGGCACCCAGAATCAGGGAAATACCATCAGTGGGGATTTAATTGCAGGAATGTGAGGGAGAGGGAGGGAGAGAGGGAGTACCGTTCCCCCGTCTGAATGCAAAATTAGAGACGAGCGATGGCGGAGGATGATTTCCCTATCAGCATCATGGCAGGGGCGTGCAGAGCCGCTTTGATGCCAGTCTGTTTGCAGAGGCGAAAAAAAAACCAAACATGGTCCGACGGCCATTAATGAGCAAGGGGGGAGGGGCGCAGAGGGGCCGAGGCTAATGGCTGAGAACAGGGAACACACATGACTAAGAGCGGGGCCCTGTCAACGTTAACTCCAGGATTTATGTCTGCAGCGGGCTGTGGAAAAAGCTACAGGGTCCTCCCTGTGGCTCATTAGCATGAAGAGCAGTGCAGTGTGTCAACATGTGTGTGTGTGTGTGTGTGTGTGTGTGTGTGTGTGTGTGTGTGTGTGTGTGTGTGTGTGTACTCCCTAGGTGAAGAGCATGCGCTCTCTCACATGCCTTTGAATTCTACTTGCGCATGGTGCGTGCGTGTAATTAGGGTTGGCTGGAATTAATCGGGGCCGCTGCGTTCTCCTTCTCTCTGGGAATCCGTCAGCCGAGCGATGGGAATTAGTGGAGCCGTCTTGGGGGAGTGCAGCCTCCCATCAAAAGTATCAGAAATCAAACGCTGCAAGGCGCAAGGAAGTGGCGCAAAGCTCCTATCACCCCCCCCCCCACCCCCGAAAATCATCGCAGACTGAGATTGTGGCCTTCCTAAATAGAATAACTGTCCTCTGTCCTCTAAATGGAATAATAAGTCCTCTGTGAGCTGTGTGGGCATAAAAGTATGACTGTGTTTGTGTGTGGGTTTGTGAATGCACGAGTAAATAAGACAGGAGCATATTGAAAGAAGGATAGGGAGGGAGGGAGGGAGGGGAACAGGGAAAAAGAGAGTCAGAGTGAGTGAGATGAGGTCTGTCTTCGATGCCGCAAATTTGATCTCGGTATCGTTAATATGATCTCAATGAAAGAGCGCACGCTGGAGGCGCCCAGTTATGTAAAATAATACATTACCTAAACACAGAGGAATAGGGTAATTCCACCTTCTGACAGGACCAGGCATGCAGGTAATATATGCATTACCCTGTTGGGGGAGAAACAGAGCAACATTGCCATTCAGCACACAGTATATTGTCACGAAACAAATATGAAAAAGAAAACGTGTCCACCTTGTGATCCAACAAAATAAATCACTCTGTACATCCAAAAACTTCACTTTTTTTTCTGTTTGTAATTTATTTGTTTGTTAGCTTTTCATATTTTTTTATTTTCCAGTTTGACACCTTTAGGAATGGGATGTAGACGTCGGACAACTGGGACATATTCCATCTTGAAGAAATGTCAGTCCTGATCCCTCTTTTCCTTCTAAGTAAACATTTTGACTGTTACTTGTAGCCAAGAGCCATAGTTTTAACCCTGTAAAGCCCACGGTTACAAAGTTAGTTACAGTTACAAAATTTCACTTTTAGGTATCCAAAAAATAATCATACATCTGTAAAGGTTTTTTTTTAGGACAAGATTTACATAGTCAATGGGTCCCGTTGTTTATCCTCGCAATGTTACTGGATAGTACAGTATGTATGATAGTATGTTTATAGGTCTGGCCATCTAGCCTTGAACTCATGGACAACCTGCAAACTTTTCTTCAAGCTCATCTTTTTGTTTTATTGGACTAGACTTGTCAAGATTCAAGTAAGTAAAATGCCTTGATTTTTGTGAGTATTACAATGCCTAGAACATGAAGATATTTTGTTTTTGTAAAATACGTTCATCAAATTGAATTTTGAGCTTGTTATGCCTGTGTTTCAATTCTACATATCCTGGTGAGGTCAAAATCTCACGCATGTGCACCTTACACATGGGGACAATGCACTTCTCACATGGTCACATAGGAAAATATTACTCATGGTAATATAATGTCTTTGATGATTCACTATAATTAAGTTCTATCTCTTAAATATTTGAGTTTAGACCAGAATTGAATAAATTAATACATTATTTCTGGTTGCAGTATTTGAAATTATCTGTAGTGTTATTAGAAATGTATCTGTATCTTATCAGTTAAAACAAATACATTTAACTGATCCTGGGTTTTCTCTGAGCTTTCTTTGTTTGCCCAAATACTACAGCTGCTTGTTGCATTCGGAAGAAACAGGTTCTGAATGTTTTGGAATGTTTTGAGGGATGCTTGTTGCATTGTTCAAGGACAGGTGAGAATGTTCCTAAATGTGGGGATTTAAGTGTTTCGGGGGGGTGCATATCATGGTGGAAACTGTTAGGGGGCTTAATAAGCAATCAACGCTACAAATTAGTCCTATTTTGTTCAGGCAATGTGAGTACAAATACTGAAAATTCTGCTCCCAACTAGGGCCAACGTTGCAATACTACATAATTTCCCTGAAAATGAAATGTAAAACCAAATGTAAATAAAATTGAAAACGCTTTCATTTCTGCATTAGAGGCCTCCCACAACAACATCTGAAAGGCGAAAAAAAAAGGCTTATTTCTTTCTATAGTACGGCTTTACAGGGTAAATGACAATTAAAACCTGTGCTATGACTTTGCAGAAGAGTCAATGTGTCCACAAGTGGTAGCTTTTTTGTTTTTGTTACAGTATTTACCACCCCCCACTCCTCGTGTTGCTTTCAAATGGTGGGAGTATTGAACCGAGAGGCGACAGCAGTCCGGGGAAAAGCAAAATACATTCTAGCCAATTACAGTCAAACGTGCTGCGTGCCATATGGAGCGAGACTCCCTGACGCATTTTCAGACACCAATACCTGTGCTGTGTAGCATCCACCTACGAAGCCCACCCGGACACTGCCTACGCCGCCGCTCGGGCGCCGACAGACACAACACGGAAACTGCACCCACACACGGACGCATAACAATGCTCCGCCAAAACACTAGAGTGAAGATTCCACTGCGCTGGAGAGATTGCAGGACTTCCTGGAATAGCCGCCGGTGTGTACCTGCTGTTCAGTTTTATTCAGAGAGATGTGTAGAAATAAGCTGTTGGTGTGTCCAGAGAGTGTGGTTAAGTAAACGCTTTCTCTCTGTCCTGCGGCAGGGCGGGGATGGGGGTTGGGGCGAGGGCGGGGGGAATAAAGTCAGTGTGGGATTAGTGAGGGGGCTGTTAACACTGTCCATCGCCCGTGGCCCTGGAAGGTTCTACGGCTCAGAACGTCACGGCCATCTACTCCCAGGAGGCGGTGGTGGTGGTTTGGTGGGGCGTTGTGGTGGGGAGGCGCGGAGAACTGGGAGAATTTAAAACAGCACATATGCACGAGAGATCCAAGCTAATTTTCACGTTCAAACACGACAATCCGTCGTCACACGCGGAGAGATTAAGATTAGGATATTAGAATCGAATATTCATAGATAGAATATTCATTTTCATGGCAGCTGCAAAATACATGGAAAAGCACAAGGTGATTCTCTCTTTCAGTTTCTAACACAGCTACAGCACATTGCGCAGGGACGCGTGCTCGCACACACACACACACACACACACACACACACACACACACACACACACACACACACACACACACACACACACACACACACACAAACGCACACGCACGCACGCACACGCACGCACTCGTGTCCTAAGCACTGCTGTCGAGCTTAAGTGATGGCCCCACCCGCCCCCACCCGCACCTGTAGTGTGAAGCCTTGGTCGCACTGGAAGGACACCATGTCGCCAACGGTGTAGCGGTCCCCTGACTTCTGGCCGTTACTGGGGGGCTGCGGCTCTGGACATGAATCCAAACCTATTGCTTGGGACAGAGTCACAACACACAAGTGTGGACAGCCATCATTCTTCTGCATTTAGGGGCAAGGAAGGACATCCTAACGACATAGGGCTGTCACGATCATTATCTTTTATTCGGCGATTAATCGTCATACAAATAATTGGAATCAACAAATTGTCTTTTACACCAAATTTCATGACACTATTGCAGTATAAGCCTATAATACTGTAATATGCATCCACCTTAGGAAGAAAAGCTATGAATTTTGAAATGTGGGTTGACGGTTATTTTGCCTCAAATCCAAATGATGAAATCCTCTATGGCATATGAAATGTGAATGGAAACATGTGATTGAAGAATCTACCAATTTTATGAAAATGATTGTGATTAGCTCAAATAATTAGATTGGGCGATTATATAATTTTTGTGACAGTTCTGGAGTCCAGAAACCAACTTGTGTGTCGAAAAAAAATTACATAACAACCATTTGCAAATTAAAAAGGCAATGTTACATTTAATCATCTGATACCTACATGGAGAAAAGGGCATAATTAAACTAAACCGAAATGTTTAAACATGCAATTACACAGTGCCTTTTTCTAATATGCTTGTAATTGTATAATAATTGAGTTAGAGGAAACCCCCCCCCCCCATCGTCATAACAGTGGGAAAATAGGACAAGTCGCTAGGCTATTCTACTGGTAGTCGCAATCACTAAATCCTTCCCACTGCGATCTGAAGCAATCACTGTGAAATTACAAAGCCATCCCTCAAGTATTACTTGACAGGAGCGCCGAGTGCCATTGGTACGGAGTGATTACAGCGTCTCTACCCCAGGTACACAGAGTTCTGATA
Source organism: Zeus faber (assembly GCF_960531495.2). Lineage (NCBI taxonomy): Eukaryota > Metazoa > Chordata > Actinopteri > Zeiformes > Zeidae > Zeus > Zeus faber. The sequence continues at coordinate 28,057,385 of NC_137195.1, forward strand.
AGGCGTTTAAGTGGCTCAAAGGTAATAATGGTCACTCAGTCTGGAGTGCTACGTGAGCCCTTACACGCTTGACGTATTCAATCGAGGCACGATTTTCATTGACATAAGAAAAATTGCGCGAGCGTAGAGAGAGGAGAAAGGTGACTAAGAATTTTCAGATATGGCGTGTATGCAGCTGCCATGCAAAGTGGTACATTTTATCAGGAAACGACCAGAAGGAACAATTAATGGTCCAGGAAAACATTGTTTGAATGCCTATTGCCATTTGGAGCTAATAAATAGATTAGAAATTGGATGTCACAGTAAATACAGTGGCAACGAAAGATAGGTGCGTTGCTGTGGAATGTAGAATTGCTTATGGCTGCATTAAGAATCAGGAATCACTAGTTGCTAAGTACATTTACATGCACCTGGAATTTGTCCTTTGCATTTAACCCTTACTAACTATTACGTGCAGCGGGGCTGCCATAGCCTGGTGCACCAGGAACTCCAGTTCCGATGTCAGTGGCAAAAGTTTATTTGCATAACGTCTGCATAAACGCACAGTCCCGAGGTCTCCCAAACTGCATTAGTCAGCAGACAGCAGGTTAGGGTTAGTAGGTGGTGTAGTACAGAAGAAAAATTTTGACAAAAGCAACCAACGAAGAACATTCTCAGTATACTCAAAAATAACAAAACAATTAGGAAAGTTAAAGCCTCCTCCCCTCCAAAGTCGTATGATGTCAACAAAAAGTTTGAGAACTAGTTAAGAGCATGCGCTGAGAGGGTTAGGGTGAGAGGAACAAAAACATTTGGTTTCATCTTGAATACTGTATATTGGTGCCTGTAGAGGGAAGATGGACACACACGCACATGCGCACACACACACACACACACACACACACACACACGCACATGCCCACACACACACACACACACACACACACACACACACACACACACACACACACACACAGATCAGTCCAACTCAACACGACAAAAGGACAACTGAGAACATAAACCCATCAGCAAAGAAGGACCCTGCAATGAATCAAGGAAACGGGAATGGATGGCAGGTGGTGCGGTCACAGAACTCTTGCATTTTCGGCGCTCGAGAGGTGAGGAGCAGGAAACGATGGGGGGGGCGGTCGCATTAGTGGCCACTAACCGAAGCTTAAGAGGTATGTGGGCCGCTGGGAGAAATGACGTCTACCACATTTTTTAAGTTGGAGCAGAATTACCAGATCTCTCTCTTTTTAAATTTTTTTTTTTATCAACGCATAGCACATTTTGGGGATAGTTTTAATGGTTAAGGGAAAGGGCGCAGATGTTTACTGGAAACCATGAAAATGAAAGTTTCGTGGGGGTATCAAAGAGCAATACATGCAAAAAAGTCAAAAGATTCATAAAATCATCATGATTTTTTTTTAACCGCAGGTCTTTGGGTACTGGGCCGCTTTCTGTGTGTTTGAAGAGGTGTTGGTATTCACCTCGACGATACTGCGTGTGAAGGGGGAGAAGTGTATTCACTATAGTCTATTTATGGCATACAGTAGGATGTCCTGACAATGTGATATCCTTGTTAGAGCGGAAAAAGCTATCACAAGGGCACAGGAATTACTGTACCAGAGGCTGTGATGTAGGTAGAGGATTTACTGGGCCAAAGATACTCCTCTACAAGTTTTTAGTTTTATTGGGGCTAGTAAATATCATTTTGAACCTGGAAAATATACAACTAGCTATGTAAGTAATGAAATCAGCAGCATTTGATTTGCATAAATTGGGATACTGGACTATAAAATTATAACTTAAATGTAAACATCAATTGAAGAAGCAACGTATGTTAATTCCACGTTGACAAAATATTTTACTGCTGAGTAAAATTGTCTGAATTATTGTCTGCTGGCTAGGAATAAGGATTAAAAGCACCAAACATACTTTCCATAAACTGTCAACATGGAAGAGAAAAGGTACTTGTATTTTTCCACAATTATTATTGTTTTAAGGATCAAGTCAGCAATTGTGGCTTTAACTGGATTTTGATAATGCTCTCTGTCATTGAATGTTAAATGCAATGGCTTGCTGACACATTCTTGACTTTATGAAGTAAAGATATTGTGAGCCTTTTGTAAAGGCAGTTATTTGGGTGCAGTGGGGAAATTGTCAGTTTTGGGTTCCTGAAAAACTGGGACGGCCCAGCAAATTACATTGGAGAAATCAATATTGTTTTAATTCCGCCACTCATCGATGTTCGTGGCCTTTTGTTTAATGGGGTCGGATATCATCTCCGCCATCGTCACCTTGACAACCAGCGCTATTATTGGCTGTCATCGCTATCGTTACCCTCCAGCCATTTTCAGGTTGTCAGAGCTGAAAGTAATCAACATTGTCTGAGGCATTCACAGGCCTCACAAACATTATCAGTACTTGCGAGGACTTAATAACTTGGAGCTTTCTGTGCTTCCAACACAGCCTATGACTGTGTTACAACCACCTCGGTAATAAAATGCACATTGGTAGTAACAGTTGTGAGTCTTACAAACGTGTCTTTTTTTTTTATGGCACCGTAAGGAGAGCTTTTCTGAGATGGCTGCAGTTTGTGGAAGATGAAACGCAGGTTAACCATGAAGACGGACGTCAGGACACGTTGTTCAGGAGGGCCTGCATCGACGGCAATCCGTGGCTGCGGTGTGCAAAGGCGGGGCAGAGACACAGCGGACTGAGGTTTAGAACTAGTGCACCAGCCATCCAGGCACACAGTCGACGACCTGAGCTGCACAGAAGGCCACTGACTAAGGACTTAACAGAGGCCTTGAAATAAGAACTCAATTAATCGGAAAGGTCCCAAATTGGCAGATATTGTCAGACAAGCAGGGGGCTTAAACATTGTGCGTGTTCATATGAGGAACAAGCTAAAAAAATAAAAAAGGAGCCCCTAGACCAGACTAGAGCCTGACATGCATAACATCAAATAGACTGTGAGGAAAGAGCCTACTGTGAAACATGGCAGTGAAGAGGTATGCAACAGGAGGGGTGTGGAAGGGTGGGGGTGGGTTGGGATTGGGAAGGAAAAGGCCTGCTGAGCAACAAGGCTCTGGGGGGGGTTCCAAGCGGGTGGAGAGAGTTCTGGAAAGAGAGGAAGCACACTGCGAGAAACATGGGCTGTGGACTCTCAGCATCAGGGCAATTTTGTTTTTCAGACATACAAACTCCAGACACAACACATTTAACCGCCGCTTACAATTTTTTTCTAAAGCAATAGGGGAGGTTCATTAAACAATCGACTGTGTACGTTTACTACATTGATTAAAGTCTTCTTACTGGGGAATTTAAGTTATTTTTGTTTTCTGCTCTTCAATGACTTCCACTGCTTTCGCAAGCTGAGACTGGAAAAAAATACTTCCAATAATAAACGTGAAGCAGGTTGTAAAGGAACATATAGCTTTAAGGCTGGTCTTCCATTCTTACACATTTTTTGTCCATTTGCATGACTGCTAGCATATGTAGGCATTCAAAACCATTCATTACTTGTATCATCTAAGAGCTCAATTGTGGAATCCTCGCTAGATACAAACAATGTTGAAAATCCCACACTTGCTCTAAATAGCAGGGCTATTACAGACTCAAGCTCCCTTCATGTGTGCTTCCGAACACAAACAAATGCACAGACGTGGCTCTACTTTTCCCTCTCCCTTCCCTCTCTTAGCCTTCCACAGAAAATGCTCTCCCGCTGCACTTCCAGAAGGCATATTTTCATAATAGCAGAAGGTGGGGGAAATGCAGAATCAAGACATACAAGCAATAATAATTTAGGGTCACAAATGGGTGAGGAAGTAATAGAGGGCAGGAAGGAAAAAGAGAGCGAGAGAGAGAGAGAGAGAGAGAGAGAGAGAACAAATCACGTGCCACAAGGAGATTGAGAAAGTAAGGAAGCGATACATTTGAAAGGTAGATTGGATACGTAGATGCTTTGGAGGGGACCGTTTAGAGAATAGACAATCCAGGGTGAAACATTTGATCGAGAGTGTGTTTGGGTGTGTGGGGGCGTGTTCCGTAGCTGAGGTCTCTAAACAGCATCTCCCAACACTGGGATTATAGTAACAGATAGGAGGGGAGACGGGCAGCAGACAGGCAAATATAGCAATTGGACAATATAGACACAGAGATGGGGTCATAGGCACAGAGCTGAAGGACCTCCCCAATGTGGGTAGTAAACAGTACAGACAAGTACACGGGCAGACAGACAGGCAAAAAGACAGACAGACAGACAGCCAAACCATTGTCTCCTCATACCTGTGTACTCCAGGTGAAAGCCTGCAGCTGAGACACTGATGTCGGACTGAAAGGTCAGATAGAGGTTGTTGGAAGTGCTGTTCAGCAGTTGTGGGATGGTGGTACCTGTAATCACACATGCAGTAGTATTTCCAGTATTAGACCCATATACTGTACACTAATTATATCAATCTTTGTTATTCTGTATATTTATGCTGTTCACTATTTTTATACAGAGACAAAGATTAGACATTGGTTTCAGCAACAGCTTTGTTAACTCCATGGATTCCTCCTCCACAACTGTTGCTAAACAACCAGAGATTCTTTGCCAGCTTTGCTGCAGGACTGCCAGACATCTCTCTACGGCAATACAATAAAAGGTCAGTGTTTCAAATTTATGACCAAAATAAAGCAAAAAAAAAAAGTAAGAGAAATAATAAACCGGTGAAGAATGGGGAAAAAATGACCAACGATAACCCAAGGGTCAACACATTCAGACCAACTTGGCTGAACATTTACATTAAACACGGATCAATGGGAGCATATAGTACTACACCATTTTATCATATTACTGCTGCATTTGCTTTGCTGAATATTTAGTACTTCTGGGGTCACTGAAGTTTGGATAATGTAATTATTATGCAATAATAAGATTTGATTGTGGAGATATCCTTTATTCCCGTTCTGTCAGCGCCAACCTGAAGCCACTAGGTGCAGTTTTTCATCGTTTTTTTCAACCTTATTCAGAAAAACCTCATTTACTGCAGTCAGTTATAGGAAAAAAATGCCTGTCAGCTTCACCACTAGAAGGATGTTACCATTTACATATATAAAGACTTCGCTTTAATGAAGGTCAACATACAACAATCAGCCACAACATTAAAACAACCTGCCTAATATTGTGTAGCTCCCCCTCATGCCATCAAAACAGCTCTGACCCGTCGAGTCATGGACTCCACAAGACCTCTAAAGGTGTCTGTCTGTGGTATCTGGCATCGAGACATTAGCAGGAAATCCTTTAAATCCTGTAATTTGCGAGGTGGGGCCCCCATGGATCAGGCTTGTTGTTCCACCACATTCCATAGATGCTGGATCGGATCAGACCCTAACCCCGGCCATCCACATGATGTAGAAAAAAAAGTGATCAAACCACTGCTCCACGGTCCACTTCTGATGCTCACGTGCCCATTGTAGGTGCTTTCGGCGGTGGACAAGGGCATTCTGACCGGTCTGCCGCTACGCATCCCCATATACAACAAGCTGCGATGCACTGTGTGTTCTGACATCTTTCTATTATAGCCAGGATTCATTTTTTCAGCAATTTGTCCTACAGTAGCTCTCCTATGGAATTGGACCAGGCGGGCTACACTTCGCTCCCCACACGCATCAATGAGCCCATGGGCGCCCATGACCCTGTCGCTGGTTTACTGGTTATCCTTCCTTGGACCACTTCCAGTAGGTACCGAGAACACCTCACAAGACCTGTGGTTTTGGAGATGCTCTGACCCAGTCGTCTAGCCATCACAATTTGGCTCATGTCAAAGTTGCTCAGATCCTTACGCTTGCCCATTTTTTTCGGCTTCCAACACATCCACTTCAACAGCTGACTGTTCACATGCTTCCAAATATATACCATCCCCTGACAGGTGCCTTGGAAGGAGATATTCAATGTCATTCACTTCACCTGTCAGTGATTTTAATGGTGCGGCTGGTTTGGTATATGTATTATACAGTATAATCACGACACCAGATCACAGGAAAAACAGGAAAACTCAAAACTTTTTCATCCAGTGTGGTGTGTGAACTGCAGATCTGTAACATGTGACTATTTCATATTTTCTAAAGGCAATATACCCTACTGGTCAAAAGTTTTACACCTGAATTTCTCCAGCTTTTATTGAAATGTACTAAATTTAATGTCTCAATGTACTCTAAATTAAAGCATAGAACAAATTAACAATTTGTGAGTTAAATATAGTATGGAATCATTTCAGAATTTTTGACTGAAAGTGTCCACCTTTTGTAGATATAACAGCCGAAACACACTTGTGGTATTCTTTCCACAATCAAAGTTCTTCCAAAAATCACATTTCTTCCCAACATTGTTGCAGAAGTTCTCACAAATGTGTTGCACTTGTAGGTTGCTTTACTTTCACCCTTCTGTCCAGTTCATCCCAAACCAACTTGAAAGGGTTTTAAGACCAGAGACTGCTGGCCATTCCATGATTTGAAGCCCACCGTCTTGTTCTTTTCTTCTATGTTCCGAAAGAGCCTGGAGGTATGTTTTAGGTCATTATCTAGCTGCAGGATGAACTCCTGAACATCTAGGCGGAGACCAGAGGGTATTCCTTTGTGCTGCAAAATGCTGTGGTAGTTCTTTTGGTTCAGGGTGCCAGTTACTCTGTGCAAGACGCAGACTCTGGATCCAGCAAAAGAGCCCCAGACCATCACACTTCCTCCTCCACGATTGATAGTTGGTGTCACACACTGAGGAACCATCTTTTAACCTACTCTACGGTGTACAAAAATCTTGCGTGATGAACCCAAGAATTCAAGGAGATCCATAAGACCATCTTCCAGTCTTCAGCTGTCCACTGGCAGTGCTGCATGGCCCAGGCAACCCTCTTTTTCTTATTTTGCCATCCTAGCAATGGGTTTCTTACAGCCACCTGACCTGTCAAACCTGTAGCTCCTAGTCTTCTCTTTACAGCTGAAACTAAGACTTTGCTTACTTCGACCAGTGTTAAGCTGTGTTTGAAACTCTTGTTTACTCTCAGAAACTTGTCCTCTGATTCTGTTGTGGCTTTGGGTCTGCCATCCCTCTTCCTGTCAGAGTTTCCTCCCATTTCCAAGGCATAGGCATCCAAGGCATCCAAGGCATCCCTTTGATGGCATAGGAAACTGTAGTCACGGACAGCTTGGCTTAATTTGCAATTTCCTAGGATTCCTAAGTGTAGGAATGACCTACACTTTTAAGGGCTATAATGGTCTGTCTATCTTCCTTTTTCTCACCATTATGATAGCAATATACTACTTCCTGCAGTACAATATTGTCCAAATAATGTTTCAGAGGGTGAAATAATGCAGTCTGTTCCAACAATGCATTTATGCAGACAGACATAATCAACAAAAGTTGGGACACCTATAGGAACTTTAGCATCAACTTTCAAGGCTCAATTTACTTCCATTGGTGCAGAACAGCTGTAAGTTGTTAACCTATTACATGTTCCCTGAAAAAGGCCTTTGTGTAGAACTCTGAAATGTACAATATTTTTTCAGTTTTTTGTAACCTAAACTTTTTTTTAACCTCTGGAAGTTTACTGCTTACCTTTGTACCATTTCAGGTTATTGGACTTGAACTACATAAATTTCAATAAAAACTGGAGAAATGGGGATGTTCTAAAACTTTTGACCGTTAGTGTATATATTGCCTTTAGCAATTTTTCTTGAGACATATAATAAAAGGTTTTTCTTGCTACTTAAAACCGAGAGGTTATCTATCCAAGTTGGCGCTAGCAGCAGCTGCCCTGGTACAGTGTGTTTTTGTCTGTGTATTCTGTTTTAAGTGAACCCCCCACTTTTACTATCAAAGAACTTTGAACGTTCAACTTGCCATACCATCCAATCTAAAACCGGACTTCTCATATTCTACGGATGTTTTTTTTAACATTTAAGTGAGCGGAGTGACAGCTCTCTATGGAAAATTCAGGAAATACAAACAGGGAAAGCATTCAAGAGCGCTGGTACTGCTGTGACAGAGGGGTTTTAGGATCCCTTTACCCAGTATTCACCTGGGGAATGTCCGTTTGCTCCCTTGGGAATAAGATAGACGAGCTGCTGCTACTCAACAGAACCAAGAAGGATTTCTCTCACTCTGCGGCACTGTGCTTCACAGAAACCTGTCACAGTGAAACCACACTGGACTGTACAATACAACTATCTGGGTTTCATCTCCAGAGAGCAGTCGCGGAACTGTCAAGGAAATCCCAAAGAGGTGGAATCTGCTTCTATGTGAACAAAGGTTGGTGTACTAATGTTACAGAGCTAATGAAATCTTGTTGTTCAGAACTGGAAACATTATTCATAAACTGCAAACCACTTTGTTGACCGTTTTATTGACGTTTTCTTCCACAATTCTGTTCAGTGTTTACATTCCGCCCAAAGTGTGGGTTGAGGAGAGGCAATGGCGCCCGGCTGACCAGATAATCAGCATGGAGCGAAAACAGCCAGACTCTGTTCTTATAGTTTGGGGGGATTTTAATAGAGTAAACATCAGCCATGAACTGCCCAAATACAGACAATTCATCAAGTGTCCCACCAGAGACAATAACATTCTAGAAAACTGCTATACTACACTAAGGCATATCGTGGTCTCTCGTGTGCCGCCCTGGGTCTCATAGATCACCTTGCAAATACCTTGTCCATCATATCCCCACTTACAGGCAGATACTAGAATATGCCTGTAGAATAAGCCTGTAGTGAATACGGTTAAAAAATGGACCAGTGAGGCAAGAGCCACACTACAAGCCTGCTTTGATTACACTGACTGGAGTCTATTTGAACAGGCAACCACCGATCTGGATGAGCTGGCTGACACTGTAACATCCTATGACAGCTTCTGCAAGGACCTGTGCATTCCCACAAAGACTTGTATCAGATACAATAATTATAAAGCCTGGTTCACCACCAAACTCAGACAGCTTCAACCATTCAAGGAGAAGGCTAATAGAGGAGGGGACTAAGACCAATGAACACATTGAACACATTGACAAAGGAAATCAGGGCAGCCAAGTGGGGCTACTCTGAAACAGTGTGGAAAGACCTGAGGGGCATTACCAACTACAGGAAGCCCCCCTCCCCTCCCACACACACACACACACATACACCTTGGAAAATGGGCTGAGGGCCTTAAAGTGTTTTATTGGTATTCAACCATGTGCTTGAAGGCCTGTGCTGAATCACGAGAACCTGTCTTCACCAGGATTTTCAACATGTCACTGGAGCTATGTGAAGATCCCTCCTGCTTCAAGGAGTCCACAATTGTTCCAGTCCCCAAAAAGCACAGCATCACTGGACTAAATTACTACAGGCCTGTTCCACTAACCTCTGTAGTCATGAAGTCCTTTGAGAGGCTAGTGCTGGCCCACCTGAAAGCCATCACAGACCCTCTGCTGGACCCCCTGCAGTTGCCTACCGGCCCAGTAGGTAGGTGTATGATGCAGTCAACATGGGATTACCACATTCTCCACCATCTTGACCGCCCGAGGACTTGTGCATGAATCCTGTTTTTGAACCTCTACTTGGCGTTCAACACAATCATCCCGGAACTACTTCACTCCCAAGGTGTTAGGTGAAAGGTGATAGGTGATAGGTGATAGGTGTAGGCAAACACACTGTGTTTGCCTACACCTATCGGTGGATTAGCAGCTTCCTCACTGACAGGAAGCAGCAAGTGAGGCAGAAAACTCACATCCTCCTCCCGATCAACCAGCAAAGGCATGCTGCAGGGCTGAGTGCTCTACCCACTGCTCTTCTCCCTATATACCAATGACTCCACCTCCATGGACCCCCTGTTAAACTCCTGAATTTTGCGGACGACACAGCCATTGGTCTCATACAAGATGGGGATGAGTCTTCATACAGAGGGGAGGTTGAATGGCTGGCCCTTGGTGCAGCCACAACAACCTTGAGCTGAACATGCTCAAGACAGTGGAGAAGACAATGAACTTCATAAGCAGCCCGCTCCTCTGTCCCCCTTCACCATACATGCAGCACTGTGGCGGCCGTGGAAACCTTCAAGTTTCTGGGAACTACAATCTGCCAGGACCTGAAGTGGGAGACCAACATCGTCTCCATCACAAAAAAGGGCCAGCAGAGGTCCCCTCCACCTTCATAACAGTGTGGTTTGGCAGTGCCCCTAAACAGGACACACACTGGCTGCAGCGCCTCATCAGGTCTGCAGAAAGGATTATTGGACTAAACTTGCCCTCACTCCAAGATCTCTTCACTACCAGAGCCAGGAAATGTGTGGGGAGGATCATTACTGACCCCTTGCACCCTGGCCATCACATCTTTGAACTCCTCCCCTTCGGAAGGTACTTCAGAGAACTGCACACCAGAAACTCAAGATACAAAAATAGCTTATTCCCTCACGCCATCACTTGAATGAACTTGAGTTACCCAGCCATGTGACCATGTGATGTGTCACTGCATGTCCTCAGGGAAATGCCTGCCAATCATATAGTCATACGCACCTACAGCTATGTTCACTGTGCAATTATTTATTCATACATGTGTTATATTTAGTAGATGTTGTATATTTAGTATACTTATATTTAGTAAAAGCACCATATTCACTTAACTGCTATGCATGATAGCACCACTGTTTACTGCAGGCTACTAGAGGCAAAACCTACTTTTGGCAAAAAAAAATCTTTGTTGTTGAATGTTGAATGTAAGTACAGTGTGAGTTACTGTGAAACCAGAGTCAAATGTCATGTGCATGTTTGGCCAATAAAACATGATTCTGATTCCAAGATTGGACATCCTGGTTCTACACTGTAGAGCTATTACAGTATGCAAAGGGTTTCATTGCAGAGCGAGATATTCACCAATTGAGAAATCCGACACCTACTTTGATTTCATTATACCATATCACTTATTTCTCCTTCTGAACTGTGGTTCAGAAGGAGGCCCATGGGCCTAGTGGCCCAACCATGTGGCTAGAGAGGCACCTTTTTATTACCAAGTCGAAAGGAAACACAAAATTAAGAGTTTTGGCTTCTAATAAAGGACTAGAATCTGGAGGCTGTAACAGCTGAATTCAATGTGTGACAGGCCACTGACAGGCCAAAATGTCAACCTTCCATGACCTCCGCTGCACAATAGAAGCACAATCTACATGCGTTGGTTTTACCAGAGTAGCTGCCGAGTCTTGGAGCATTTCCATCAACGCCATCAAAGAAATCCAACGAATCCCAGTTGTGTTCTGTGGCAAAGGTCACAACCTGAATCTGAAAGGGAAAAATAAGTAAAAAGCATTCCCTAGAAACAGTATATTTACATGAAAAAAAAGATTGATTATCATTAATAATTACATGACCAAAGGGGAAAAAAATATATATTTTGGTACTACTTTGGTGCTTGAAAAGTAATCACTATTGTAGTGTAACAAAAGCATACTTGTGAAACGTAAATTGAAATATTAACCTAACTTTGGAAGGCCAATTTAAGAGCCACCAGAGAGGTAGCACATGGGAGCACGAATAAAATTCTGATCTCAAGGTCTCCCTCTTACTTGGATGCCAGCTCCCTCTGGAACTGAGATCTTCCAAGCACAGTTCAGGTAGTTGGCATACGGTTCTGGGTAACCGGGAGAGAGGACGGTCCCCTTGCGTTCGGTGAGCACTCCGCCGCAGGGAACTACACCAGTCGGGAGAGGATGGAAATTCAGTACCTAGGAAAGTTGACTCCAACAGATTTTAAAGTCTACACACATCTGCAGAGCCGAGAGCACAGGCAGGAGTGGGGAGATTTGGGCATCAAAGTAAGTCATTTAACATATAAATTCCAGCATTAATAAGAATGAAGAGGAAGCAATCTTCCGGAGGTTTGGGATTAAAATTTCACCTATAGAAACCGAGGACCGAATAGAACATCCAAGTATAGGCCTACTTATTGAGATGAATAGAACATATGTATTTGTGTGAATGCATGTGTGTATGTGTACGTGTGTGTGTGTGTGGGGGGGGGGGTCTACTCTACTGTAAGTAACAGAAAATATTCATCAATCATGCATGCCCGTCCAAGATAGTTAAGTAATGTGGCACAGTTCTATCATGCTGATGCCTCGTTGCACAAGTGAATACGAACATCAAACTCCACCGGTGGGGTTTTAAAGTCATGCAGATGGATTTCCAGACAGGCATAGAATAAATCTAGCCGGCCCGAACAGGGCCCTCGGTGGAAATCCTGAATTTTAAAGAGCTTCTGCCGATGTCTAAGGATATACTAATCCGTGCACAGCAGAAAAAAAAAAGTAAACAAATAAATTCTTTGAATCAGAAAAGTTTGGTACTTCAGCCAAAACTTTGGTCAAGTATGGGGGCCAAAGTCTTTCAAATCATTGGGACCATTTCTGTGCTTCCAGGTGAATATGGAAAAGCAATTTGCACAGTCTGTGCATCCCCAATTAAACCAAATTTGTAGCGCGTGCTTTGCCAGACCATTTTCCACTTGGTGAACTGGGCATCCCCAAAGCCAAGAAAAGACGGACAAATTCAAATTAACAGTAAAAAGTGAGTCTTATTCCACAAGTGCATGACAATTTGTGAATTGTTGTGCTGTGTTCTGTTGGACTATTGTTTAGTGTGTTGTGTATTGTATGATAGACCTGTGCATGTATTCTGCCTTTTCTGGATTCTTCTTTATTTCTTCTTATTGTGCACTAGGGGTGTCACAATTCCAATTCGAAAAACCTTCATAATGAGCGTTCAATTTCGAACTTCAAAATCACAAGCAGGTTCACGATTCTCCCTGTATTTTTGTGGGTAGTATTGTCCAACATGGTCGCCATATCAGAGCAGTCAAGATCCACCGGTAAACAAATGCAGTGTGCGCTGGGGGGTGCGGGCCGCTCCGTGGAGTCGACTACGGCTGCAAACCAACTTTCATGAAATTTGCTTCGGAGTTGAATGAGCTGCGTTCGGCTCCGCGGAGGGGCCCGCTGCGCCACATCCCTCAAAGCAGAATGCACCCGCCTTCCAGTGGATCTCGACTGCTCCAATATGGCGGACGCACAAATGCATAAGGTGACGACCGGACCGATCGCGTTTTAGTACATGTAGAAGACAAAGATATAGGTAGATAATTGCCTTTTACTACCAGCCCCGTCCCTCTGGCAAAAACAGCATGCGTTTTTCAGCGCTTATTTGGATGAGTAACCTAAAAGTAGTGTAATAAGTATCTTATTGTTTTTTATTCTAAAGTCAAATTTTGATAAAGCTCTTAACTGTTTAGCTGGGGTTTTTTTTAATTTATAATTGGTATTATTCAAATAAAAGTTACTTATTGAGAAATAAGTGTTTTTCTTTACAAATCAAGACTGGATAGTTTAACGGCATAGCCATCAGTGTGGAAAAAGAAAATGTTTAAATAGAAAATTGAATTGAATCGTGACCTTAAAATCGGAAATCAAATTGAATCGTGGATTTGAAGAATCTTGACACTCCGATTGTGCACAGTCCCCGTTAACTAAACAATAAATTGAACAAAATTCAACACCCATTTTGTTTCAGCGTCCTCAAATATTTGCCAATCGGCCATTATACGCGACCAGCTCCACATTAAATGGCGCTTTCCACCTGTCGTTAATGGACTCTGAAAATGCAACCTGGCAGACAGAAACCCATTAGAGCCCTAAGGATTACAAAGCACAGCTACAGAATACGCCCCTGTCCCGCTGAAACGTAGGCTGTGTTTGCCCGTTATTGGAAGGGGGCGATGATTTATTGGGCTGTTTGGGGGAGCATAAAGCGACATCTCCGACACTTTTGAGGAGAAAAGAAGTGGTGGCACAACAATGTGTTTGTCTTTCCGCTGTCACTCAGCTTCTCTGAAATCCATTGTTCCGCTGTCACCAGATGGTGTGTGTTTTAGGGACATCTGCTAAGAAACCCTGCGTGCCTCCAACGCTTGTTCCATGACATACATCCTTAAAAGTAAAGCGATGTCAGTAGTAAAAAATAAAATAATGTTTTATTCAAGCCCGCTTATGTTCTAAGACGCAAAAAAATGGTGCCTATAACATTCTGGTGATGTTACTGCCAGTCTCAAATACAATACAGTACATCACATGATCTCATCATCTCAGATATTCAAGGCTACCGCAAGCCTTGAATAATATACCAAGGTATTTCAAGCCCTTCGTGAAAAACAAACAAGGTATTGAGCCCTTGGGGATGCGAGGGTATTTGGTCCTCACAATGAAGGATCACACAGTACATGGTTTTTGCCTGTATTGGGACAACTGCTGCACCATTTTTTGTCACTATCCAGAGATTTTAACCCCCAACAAATAGCGTCATCTCAATGATCACAAGGGACAAAGGTAATGAAAGTGCCTGTCAAAAAAAACAGGGGTAAGGGAGGACTTATACTTCATATCATCGGTTCACCACAATTTCTACTTCATCAATATTTTACAGGTAATATCCACCAGCCTACACATGCCTTAAAAATGATGCTAAAGCCACTTCTACGCCCTACTCTTTCCCCGAGCAACGCATTAGAGAAAATGAGCCGCGCGTACCTCGCAGCAATCACCCTAGTGGAGCAATCATGCTTTCGTATAATCACTGTCACGGTAAAGTCATCTTCAGATAACTCATGTGGCGAAACAAAGTGTTCAATATCGAGATCGATTAACCTCCGTATCCTGACCGAAAGGGAAACAGGCTTTGGAAAATCTCGGCTGTGGGAAATTAAAGCCTGGGTCTGTGTCGCTGAAAATACTTGAGTGTGGCGTGTCAGGCCGACGCTAGTTAAGGGTTAAGTGTTTATACCAATAACAAGGTGTGAAATGGGACTCTGTAGTTCAGCCCTTCAGCGAGTTCTTTAGGAATGACCTTGACTGACCCCTTATGACACACTTCTGGAAGGCACTTCAGCATTCCCTTCATAATGCCTTATCACTATACTTGTTATTTGTTTAGATTTTGCCTTATATCATCAACCCAGGGTGGTTAAAACATCCATTTTCCATATGGCAGCAAAGGCATTACGCAGATTAATTTTTATTAGTGCAGCTGTACACCGTCTATTTTATAATCACAGAGGAGAGAAGTATCAACTGCACGGTGATTGACAGCAAAGACCTAGAAGGGACGTGGTTTAAAGAGGGTGGTGTGAATAACTCTGCACCAGGAAATTGACTGCCGCCATTGCAGTCAAGGTTAGATGTAGAGTTTATCTGCCCTTGCAATGTACTAGTCTTTGTTCAATGTTTGGTCACACAATTGCTTCTCTGAACATTTGACTCTTTAATTCAGCAAATCAAATTTGCTTTGATACAGAATAAAATGTTTTACTTTGAATAGGCCTTGATGATCTGTAGCCCTAAGGCTATACAGCCGTTCAAGTGTGTTATGCAGGTGCTTTTCTATTTTTCTTTTTTATTTTCTATTTTATTTTCACTAGGGGTGGTGGCGTCCGCCACCAAGAATAATATCCCCAACACCTCAAGTGCCCAAAGACAAAAAAATAAAAATAAATCGATCAGAAGACGGTATACTTTCTAGAAAGTCCACTGTTCAAGAGAAGATGGGGGATGTTGAAAAAAGAAAAAAAAATCATTGCAGTTTCAAATGGAATTTGGGGACTCATGGATTTCCAAATGATTGCATAGACATATCATTAAATCTCAGATGTGTTTGTATATAATTTTAAATATATTGCTAATGGAAAAAAACACTTGAGGAAAAATTGAAAAAAAAATGTAGTTAAATAGTATAATACTAATAAAACTATGGTGAAGTGCAGAAACGTACACGTCGCAAGGGTTTCTTGTTATTCAACTCATCAGATTCATCACTGGGCATTCGCATTATGAAAATTGAACCACATGCGGCTGTTACACTGGGTGGGCTTCCAGGCGCAGGGAAATGTGGCTCAGGAATCATATGTCTGCTTTAAGAGAGCCTTTACAACCAATGTGGAAAAAATTCAGGGGCAAATTGCTTTGCTAACTTAACAGCCCCTTTGAGTCCCATGAGCTAAAAG
Source organism: Zeus faber (assembly GCF_960531495.2). Classification (NCBI taxonomy): domain Eukaryota; kingdom Metazoa; phylum Chordata; class Actinopteri; order Zeiformes; family Zeidae; genus Zeus; species Zeus faber. Next base: position 28,073,414 of record NC_137195.1, read on the forward strand.
TTAATGTAATTGGTCGAGCATGATTAGAGAGCAGAGACACTCTTAAAAGGATGAATGCTCCCTGCCCATCACAACCTCTGAAGGGCCCCATATATCTTATTTACTGCATGGTGACAGGTGCAGAGGTGCGTGCACTGGAAAGCTATTTGCCCTATCTGAAGGCATGTACACAGTACTGGGAATTGAAATAAAAGGGACATTTCCGTTTAAATGACTTGGAATGATGACCATTTGTTTGGTTATTAGCAACAACTTTGGCTATTAACACAATGTGCACACTAATGAGTTTGGCCGTGTCAACAGGGAAATGTTTCACATGGAACTCTCATGAAAAGAGATTTCATCATTTCAATTTCATCCTCGAAGGCGTCTTGGCAAAACTGAACAATCTTCAAAGCTGTCATCCCTCTTTAGTATAGAGAAAGCATATATAAAGTAAACAAGCAGAGCGTAGGATTTTTACGCTGTTCCCCCAAATTTGTGAAGGATAATCCAACAAGGGCTGAACAAGGGGAAAAAAATCAGTATTTTTAACACGCTCAGTATTGCCACAAGGAGGAATGGTGGATAGGTCCTGGAGATATAATGTTGATAATACTGTATATCCTTTTACAAAACACAGCAACATATTGTTGGAAAACCACGATGGCAACATGTACAGTAGTACTACCCCAACATGATGCCTTCGTGACCTCAGGAGCAAATCAGCTAATCTTACCTCAGAGATGCGCTTTGACCTGGCCTTTACAAACAACCCTAGACCAAAACAGTTTAATTGGTCTTGAGAGGCTATTCGGAAGCAAGCTTGGAACGTTTCAAAAACAGCTCTGTGCCACACTATTTATTTACTCTCCAGCACCTTGACATCTGAGCCGACAGTGACCTCCATGTTAGACATGAAGACGCAGTGTGCATAAATCATGGCATCTGTCTATGTGGATTCAGGCGCTGATAATTTTCTGAATGCGTCTGAGATTCAGCTTCAGCTGAAGCGGGTACTAATTCGCTGCAAGTTGCCGGTTCGTACCACTCATGAGCCATTTATCATATAAATTGATAAATGTAATCGAAATATTATTTCTGGAAGAAAGACAAAACTCAAAAATATGCCAGAATCTTTCGCCAAAATCTTCTCAATCAAAAATTTGCACGTGCCATCTTCCAAAAAGCGGCCACAACTGGGAACTGGCTGCAGATGCATTTATGAAGGCAACATACTTTGTCTAGCATGCAAACGTGCGTGTGGAGACACGTAAACATAACCCTCCTGGCTTCCTCTCCTGGCCGCAAAGTCCACAGTGAGCATCTAAACATGATGCATGCGCTGAGGCGAGGCTAACTAAATCATAATAGGGATGCTGTGCCGATGCAGCTACACAACAAGGCCCCGCTGCGATTCAAGGGCACAGCGTTTATGCGTCCAATGGTAAAAGGGACATTGTGCGACCAGCCGGATCAATCAGGGCTCCTCAGAGGAGCCGGACCCAAGTAACTTCCTCCCTGCGCAGGTAGTGCCGAGGACAGAGGGATCTGCTGCAGTCACATCCAATAGAGAGGGGTTGAGTAATTGAGCGTGGTGTGTTTATTTTTTCTTTCGTTTATTTTTTGCCCTCTCTTTGTTAAGGCTGCCATGAAACCGCATCCATCATTCTGGACGAGTACACAGCCACTGGGGGAGATGCTCCAGCCAGATTCAATCTGCTGATGAAAATGCCTGTGTTTAAATTGGAGGCGTGCGTGCACCGCTGCCCCTGCTCCCCCTCCCCTGCTTCTCCACAACTTGGCAGTAAACTCGGATGAACCGTGGCTTTGAAATCTCCCAATGTTCACCGGCTGGGCTGTTTCCTGGCGCTGGCACTCGGCTGCACTTCGATGGGTCTTCCGCTTCATCGAAATCCAGCGCTCATACAACTCTGTCCTTTAGCCCGCAAGCGGGTGCCGCGTGGGATGTCGCGCCTCGCAATTTCCACCCATGACCAATAAACCTGTGTGCGCAGGTGTATCAAGATGTGTCAAGATATGTGCAATACACTTGGTACTCTGTTTCCTACGTTTTTTGAGGTTTTTTTTTAATATATATATTTTATATTGTTTATAGTGCTTACCTTGATATGTTCTCTATTTTCTGCTGTCCCCTTTTTGTTGCTGGAACAATGTAAATTTCCCCGGTGTGGGACTAATAAAGGTTTATCTTATCTTATCTCATCTTAACTTATCTTGTGAAAAAAAATCCAGGTTTATCTTGCATCTTTATCTTGCTTATCTTGTTTATCTTGTGCACCTCAAGTCTGGCCATCGGGCCAAAAACGCTGCTTATTTGAAAAAACAAACAACTTGCTAATTCCATCGTAAAGAAATGACGCTTCCGTGTTTTTTAAAATGAAATGAACAACCACAAATTACGACACAATCGAGGCAAAGAATTTGACATTCTTCCATTCTTCAGTTTGGCGGTACAGGTTCCCCCAGGCAAGATCTAATAGAGTATCATGTCATGTCATAAACACGCTTAATAGCACGGGAGCACTTTAACTAAGTAACTGCCTATGAACAGATTTTGTGAAATTGTCCGGCCTTGTTTTTTATTGCTTTATTGTGTATTTCGTGTTTCACTTGTGTGTCCGACTGTGCTGCAAACGGGCCGAAACTCGATTTGAAGCCGGTCGTGTTCTTTTCTCTAGTAACACCAGCTGTAGATGCCTGAATGCTTCCCACTGTGGCATCCGTCGGCAGGAAATAAATTAAATCGGCATCACAAAGCTAATGGACACTATCTTTATCCAGCTGCTCCTCCCTGTGTGTGTCCCTGGATCGGGTCACTCACCGACACATGTGGGCACGGTGCCGTTCCACTGGGCCAGGGCGTTGGGCACGGCCTCGCACCTGATGGCCGTGGCGCCATGCAGCTTGTAGCCTGGATTGCATTCAAACAGAACCGCTGTGCCGATGCCAAAGTCGTTCCCAATCCGCTTCCCGAAGCGCGGCTCGGGGACCGAGTTGCACTGGGAGGCGCTGGTCCTAGGGACGGCTGGGGGCGGGGGTAGAGTTAGGGAGGGTGAGAAGGCATGGAGAAATTCAAAGGAGGACAGAAAAAATGGCTTATCTCCTCTGAACTTCCTCTCTAAGATCATCGTTCAATCCACTCAGCTGTGGCGGTTACCCACCGCCCCCCCTCCCTCACGCCCCCGAAATACAAACACACACACACACACACACGCACACACACACACGCACACAGACACCTAAAAAAGTGGATCACACACAGCTGAACATGCCTTGATGTTGGGGGAGTGAAGAATGGGCGACTAGGGCGATGCACCAGAAACTGTTCGTGTCCAATGGTAGAAGAGGAAAGAAAAAACTGTTATAACAAAACAAATGAGCAGCCTCACCTTGATAAACAAAATGAAAGCCCTTCGCCGTCTCGGGGCCCACGGTGGTAAACTTGAGCGTGATCTTGTTTCCCGAACTCAACGGGAGCGTCTCGCCTATGTGGGGAGAGCGAAGGAGAAGTTATGGGATTCTCTGCCCCCGCGTCGTGTTCTGCGGAACCCTGGGAGATATTAACACAGCTGTATATGAACTCTCCGCGCGGGAAACCGACGATCCGTTGTCCGAGCTTGGCTCTGCGTCCGATTCGTTCCCAGCTGGTTTGGAACCGGACTCGAGGGGGAGGCGATTGATTTCATCGCGACATTACGTGACCTTACGCAACCTTTTTGCTTACATACAGTACCATAGGTATTTACCAAAGGCCATTGCCATCACTGCTGAAATGAATTTTATTCCCATAAATTAAGTGTCGGAGTTTACTCCTTTACACCCCATGGAGCCGTTAAGCATTGTTATCGATTTAAATGCAAGTCAAGATGAGATACTTTAGCTGGTGAACTCGGTTCACCTGTTGAGGTTTGAGGTTCTTGTCGGAAACAACAGTTATTTGGTTCGATCAGAGACGACGTGAAGGCGCCAAATTCAAATTGTACCTGAGTGCGAGCCGTAGATGGAAGACAGGAGCATGGAGTCGGTGGAGGGTCCATCGTAGATCTCCACCACGTCGCTAGTCAAGGTCTGGAACACAACAAACTGCCCAAATAGCACTGGAGAGAGGGGGTGACGGAGAGAGAGAGAGAGAGAGAGAGAAAAAAGACATTGGAATATCAAATAAAAGGTGGTCTCGCTTGTCAGCTTAGCTCAGTGCGTCCGACAGATTTCTTATGGTCTCAGAAAGGACTCAGAAACAATTATCAGCTTGGCAGCTCTGTATCAAAGTGGTTTTTTTGCGGCAGACTGGAATGTTATTTTAATGTATTTGACACTTGGGAGCCCCTGAGATAGGATTCTTATTTTGTTTTGACTGGATGACACCCCTTTTCGGCTTCGGGCATTGCGCTTTTTATTTTTATCGCTCAGCCAAATTTAAGGCAGCAGGAAAAAATGTCATCAAGCTTATACCTTTGTTCAAATAAAAAGCAACTAGAAAAAGGTATTGTTAGATGTAGACTGTAATTAAGGTGGGGTATGTTTTCTGCCCATTGTTTTGCAACGTTTCCCTGTTTGCATACTTCTATGTATATTGTTATTGTTCACTGATCATTTCTAGGCTCATTTTTATTTCTTATTGTTTATCATGAGGTCATTGTAAAATGCCAAATTCCTATTGTTTACGGCTTATTTTTGGTATATTTTTCACTGCTATTTCTATTTATTTATTTTATTTGTATTGCCAGTTTCCTGTTTATCACTAGGTTTATTTTTCACTGTTTATTTTGAGGTTTACTGTATATTGACACAATTCACTTGATTACTGTTCAAATTCTTTTTCAAGTTGTAGATTTATATTTAATGTTTGTCATTAGGTTTGTTGTACAATACCACATTTGTACTGTCCATATTTTGTTTTTAGCTTTATCTTGTTTTTTACTTTTAAATACACTGTATTTTCGGAATGTACATTGGCAACTTTTTTGAGGTAATTTCTATTGTTTTGTTACTATGTTTACATGTATTGTTTTTTATTAAGTTTATTGTATATTGCCAAATTTGTATTTTGTATATATTTTTTTAATTGTTTTTTTTTCCAAAATATTCCATCCTCTGGTTAACTTTGAGGTTTATTTTATATTGTCATTTTTATTCTATTGCTTTATTATTATTGCTTATTTTTTATGTGACCTATCTATCTATCTATCTACCTATCTATCTATCTATCTATCTATCTACCTATCTATCTATCTATCTATCTATCTATCTATCTATCTATCTATCTATCTATCTATCTATCTATCTATCTATCTGTCTGTCTGTCTATCTATTGCCCTATCTATCTATAATACTGCCCTTCCTTTAATTACAGTAAAGATCAGGGCTGGCAAGGTGTCCAAAATGGTTCATCCCAGATGGCTTTTAGTATGAAATGTCAATTCAGTGAATTCAAAAGACACTGTAATGTGATCAAGCATCTTGGAGCAGTGTGCAATATGACTGGACATCATAGGATAACCTCACCTTTCCTCACTATAACAGACAATCCATGTTTAAATCTGCATGTGACGACTGTTCCTGTGGGAAGACTTCTATTGGTATTCTCTTTGGAACTTGGCCATGCCAAGTCCACACGAGACCCAGGACATAATAAAACACACAATAGCCTCTGTTATTGGGTTGTTGTGGCGTTTGAGCGACGGAGGGAGCTTGAAAGCTTGCCACGGACAGCAACACATGCATGAATAGGAATTCTAGTTGAAGACTTGCATGTTGTCACCCAGGGGACTCTCAGCATGTCCAGTTAAGACACATGAGAACTGCACGTTATATGGGAAGCGCCAAATTCGAGTTGTGGCCATATCAAAATATCAGATAAGAGAATAAGATAACCCATTGTCGATGGCCAGGGGGAAATTCACGACGCACGTTGAGGATTCTTGATGCGTTGGAGAGTAGAGAGACTTGTTTTACATTGTTTTTGTGAAGGAATTAATTGATGGGGAACTAACTTTAATAGATATAAGCAGAATTTCATGTCACTCCTCTCCCTACTGTATCTACCCATTCATCGCTATGTACGCTGCTAATCAACTGATTGCAAATGTCTATTGTGGTTGAAGGAGTGTGACAGCTTGAAAGGTTGAGACAGTCCACACACACATCTCACTAATCAACTAATGTAGGTTTATCTTTACATTTCCGGTTAACAGAAACATCTTTAATGACCGTGAATAAAACCACAAACATATATATATATATACTGTATATACCACTTTTACTGTGAAGGGCCACCTGGTCGAGGTCTTGCCAGAGAATTTATTTTATCTAAAGACATGAACAAAGCAATACGTCAAATGCCAACATTGCAATCTATCACAGAATTAGTGATTACATCTTTCGGGGAGGGAGAAAGAGATTTATGACTTAATTGACAGTTATTTAAGCAATTTCAAAACTGTGTTACTATCATTTTTACATAAAACTATCCTTTATCGACACAATTGGACCCAGTTTATTATCTATTATAAATAGCTTGCTGGATAGCTTGCTTTCCTTCTATTTTTAAACATGCTGTCGTCCATCCTCTTTTAAAGAAACCAAACCTCGATCCCTCTGTTCTTAACAATTTTAGGCCCATTTCTAAACATACATTTCTTTCAAAGGTTTTAGGGAAGGTGGTATCCAGCCAGTTTTTGGCTTTTATGTGTTCCAATAACATCTTTGAGAAATTCCAGTCTGGTTTAAGAGCTTTAAATAGCACAGAAACTGCCCTCCTCAAAGTGACCAACGATATCCTTTTAGCAGCCGATAGGGGGGATAGTGCATTTTGAATTGTTCAGCCTTTGACGCTGTAGATCAAGGCCATTTTATTCGACCGTCTTAACACCTGGGTTGACATCAAGGACATTGTACTTGCCTGGTTTTATTCCTACCTTTTAGAAAGAACCTTTACAATCTCCATAGGCAACGACTCATCCTCTACAGCTCAAATAAGCCTGTGGTGTACCGCAAGGTTCTATTTTAGGTCCAATTTCATTTTCAATCTACGTATGTGCTGTCTCTTGGCTAAATTATCCAAAGACACAATGTCTCTTTTCATTGCTATGCAGACAACACACAGATGTACCTTCCTCTGAGACCTGGTGACCCAAACAGCCTAGCTGCTTGTCTCAATGATATCATCATCAGTTGGATGGCACAGAATTTTTTTCAACTCTATAATTCAAAATCTCAAATCAGAATACTGTTCAGTCCACCAAATTCAGTCATATTGAGAGTGGCCTTGTCACTCTGTCCACAAATATTAAGTCTGTTGCAAGAAACTTGGGAGTACTGTTTGACTCTGACCTAAACTATTAACAAAAACTTGAAAAAAAAATCCTGCTTCCTTCAACTGAGAACCATTTCAAGAATCAAACCAATACTATCACACAGCAACATGGAAAAAGCAACCCACGCCCTAATCTTCTCACGACTAGACCACTGTAACTCCCTCCTTTCTGACATCAACCAAAAGTCGCTCTCCCACCTCCGTCTAGTTGAGAATGCAGCAGCTAGTCTTCTTACCGGCCGAAAGATGACATCACATCCCCTCAATCCTGGCTTCTCTCCATTAGTTCCCAGTTCGGTTCAGAATAGATTTTAAGATTTTACTGATCCCTTTTAAAGAACGTCTGGGTCTGACTCCAAGTGCGCAGCCTCAGATCCTCAGGCGGGGCCCTCCTGGCTGTTCCAATGTCTAGACTTAAAACTAAAGTTGTGAACGACCTGCCTTAGGAGATTCGGCTAGCAGTCAGTCACTTCTTTTTTTAGTCACTTCTCAAAACCCAGTTTAATAGATCCGCTTTTATGTGACGTCGCCCCCTTTCTTTATCTATTTAATTTTTTTACTTATTTATGAATTAATTAATTCATATTTTTTCCTTTTATTTCTATTTCTCATTATCATGTTGTATCTGCTTTTTTTGTCTCTTTATCCGCTTTTACAATTTAAAGAATTAATTTAATTTGTGTTTATTAATGTTCCTTTGCCTTTTCATTTCAAGATATGAACACACTTTTATTTCTCTGTCAAAGAACTTTGTAAACTCTGTTTTTAAAGGTGCTATATAAATAAAACTATTATTATTATTATTATTATTATTATTAATATTCTGTGACAACCAAAAGAGAATTATGTAAATAATGTTCTGCATGAACATTTCCAATTAACCATTCCTGATTGATATCTGTGTTCACACCCTTTCCACGTAATCTGATCCCTCCGTTGACCGACGGATCGGCGACCGGTGATACGTTCCGGGCAGACAAACAGATGAGCGCCGCACGTACACGTAAGCCAACTCTCTCTCTTTCTCTGATAACGGTCTCAATCTCACACTCTGGTGCACGGGCATCGCACCAGAGCCAAACACTCGTTCCCCACCGAGTCTTTATAACTCTATCGCTCTCTTCCCCTCTTCGCCACTTTCCGACTCTCCTCCTCCTTCCCCCCACTCTCCTGATGAAGATGTGTGAACGGCAGAGGAATCGCGTTAGTGTGACACACCACTGCCATCTTCTCTTCTGACAAATAGCTTTAATCTGCCAGAAGTATCATTGAGAGCCTTAACTTCTTATTTTTCAGAGTCCAAATAAAATACAAAAACCCTATTTGATTGTCTCGGTTTGTAGACTTACTCAACACAACAAACCTATTCAACATTCGCTTGGATAATTATCCAACACTAGTTTGAGTAAGGCTGCGAGGCTGAATTCAACATTCTTTCTTTATTCCTTGATATGTTGAACGATATATGATCTGAATTGGAGCGACAAATGCACTGTGTGTGGGCCCACTGCTGTGGAGAAGAGCGATGCACTGTTTTGAAAGTAAAGGTTTGCTATTTTTCAACCCAGGCCTTATTAAAATGTTGGTTCCCATCGTTTATAACTGTTCATGGCATAACCTCACTGAACGCTTTACAACTGAGAAACTTACCTCCTTAGCTCCTCAAGCCTTATTAAAAACACCCTAAATCTTGTTTTTGAAAAAGAGGAAACTCACATTAAATGTTTGTGTATTTTTTAACATGCTTTGAACAGTAATATAACATTCCATTTATAACTACTTTTTGCAATTGCCGCAGGACATCCAAGGCATAACGTACAATAACGGTATAATAAATAAAGCAGTTTGTTTTTTTGTTTTTTTAAAAGGCTTAAAAGGCGTTTGAGGCACGTGAGGCATTTACCCCATTGGACTCCATTCAAGCACCGTGAGAAGCTGCCGCAGAGTTGTAAGTTTCTTGATAGTGAAGAGTAAAACAAGGTTGTGCTCAGTGAAAAATGATGGGAACCAACAATGTAATAAGGGTTGAAAAATGGCACACCTATGCTTTAAACGGGACTGGGGGATTCTAACCACAAATTAAGCTACAGTTAAATCCTCTAGCTTCTACAGTAAGCATTAAACCTATAATGTAATTCAACCTGGGCGATGGTGAAAATGAAAGAGGTGGAAATCGGTTTGCAGCTCCAACTCATACGCAGCCGCTCAGGTAAATGATTATTGGGCCAAGCTCTGAAGCGCAGACAGTGTGTTCAGTGCCCTGATAATCTGACTCAAAGGCTGGTTTTACCCCCAGAACAGCCGCAATATGTACATGGGTGCCTCCAGGCAAAAAAAAACCCAGCAGGCCCACCTGAAAAAAGGTGTTTAAAATACTGCTTATCCAGGCAGCAGCTGAATGTAAGAAAAATGGCAACATATGTTAGTCCTTCTGGCAATGAATTATGGAAGAGCGACCTGTCATCTTCATTTTGTAGCAGTGTGAAGCTCGTCTGGCACATTGCCTGGCCGTACAGTACCTTAAGCATCGGCCATGGAAATGTCAATGAAAAAGATACAGTGTGTGTGTGGGGGGGGGTTAAGAAATCGGAAGGTGTGAAAGTGAGAGGAAAGACGGATAAAACAATTTCAATGTTTTCATAATAAAGGTGGCTCAATACTGGTCAGGCGAGACGTGAAACTGATTGGACAAAGAGAGAGCTGATGACAAACCCTTGTCATAAGCGACTATCATCGTGGAAAATGTTTTCCAGGACGCGCTGCTTACACTGACTTGGATCTATCGTGCTGCGCAATATGACTTTGATCCGCCACCCGCTTCTCGTAATCCATAACAACACGGAGGTGAAAGTTTTCACAGACAAGTGAAACCGGATCCTCGTCTTGTTTACGGAAGTGCCGTCAGCATCAACATTATTATTCTGCTATATTATTTTATATATATTCTGCATATTTTTATATATCAAACTTATTTTTAACTTTTTTTTGTATTTGTATACATTTCACCTTTTTGTTTTTGTTTGACTTCACTTTTTATTCAATGCATTATTATTTTTATTCTCCATATTTTTCAGACTTAGGCTTTTTATTTTACGTGAATTGTCTGGAGAAACGAACCAAACCTGACCAGAACTAATTCAAAACATATGTAAATGTACCTGGCGAATAAAACTGATTCTGATCTATAGTTGTAATTATACATGTGAATCATGGACTGTGTGTCCACACAGAGACAGCCTTTCTAAAGTCTTGGGGTTGAGTCGTCGGGCTGGGAATCACAGCTCCTGCTCGTTCCCTTAGGAGTGCCGGAATATTAGCATACCAGCATTGCGTTATGCAGAACAGCTACCCTTCACGGTTTTGCATTCATATGTGTGCTTTTGGGCAAACAGAGGCACGCACACGCACACGCACACACACACACACACACACACACACACACGCACACACAGCACTAGCATGCCCACATACGGTACAGTGTTGCTTATTCCTCCCTTTAATCCAAAGCCAGCCAAGCATGACTCCAATCTGGTCCTCTGCTGTAATCAGGTCCAGCTATTAAGTCGATAAATCATTGTAAACTTGTTACCTAATTTATGCAAGACTATGATGAATCTTTTGTCCTCTGGGTGCTTTCCCATCGTCGGCGCAGCTTCTCCGACATCGCAGTGTGTTGGCGCTCGTGTCATGATGTGCCCGTTTCATCTTAGACCTAGCACCACTAGTGATAAAGACACCACCCCTGCCCCCAACGCCCCAGCACAAATCTAATTTACATTTATCGTTGGGCATTTGGGCAGAATACACACATTATCTCTCACTGCCGTATTCGCAGAGAATTGATAACAACAAAGGGCGCGTAATAACTGCTCCGTTGATGATAATCGCCCAGGAGTGAGAAAATATTTATTCACGGCCCCCGGTGGTTCCCGCCAGCCACTGTAATGTGTTTAAAGAGGGACTGCCTGTTTTAATTAATGGCACGAGGCGGGCGATCACATAAGATTCCGAGGGATGTCACCGAAGAAACCTCGAAAAAAGTCTCACTTGCAGAACCCGGAGGGATGGGGGGCGGGAAGTGAAAAAAAAGCGCAGTCCAATGTATTTTTAATGATCCCTTATCATAGTGAGAATGCATTCGCCCTTTTGGCAAGAGAGTATGGGTAGAAGCTAGAGACCGGATGGCTCTCGTATTTGGCCGCCGTTGGAAGAGGGCCGACACACGACAAAAAAAGCAAAGCCGCACTCCTGTGTCCAAGTGCTCACACGCACGCTGCATTTTAATGACTTTCCAAAACTGATCATCAATTATCGCTGGAAAGGTTACAGACGAGAAAAAAAAGATGTAGCCCCAGCGCTGGTGTGTGTCGCATTCTCAAAATGTATTTGCTAAATCTTTTAAAAGTATGCACAAACGGGTGTATGTGTACACCCGGGGTATGGCAGGGGTACTGCAGGGAAACATGTTACCTAAAATATATATATATATATATATATATATATATATATATATATATATATATATATATATATATATATATATATATATATATATATATATATATGTGTGTGTGTAAATATTTTTAATATTATATATATACACATTTAAAATAAAATCTGTACAAGAACCAAAAAAATTAGAAAATGGATAGATGATTGGAATGCAAAACTGAAAACAAAGGTGAATCTATGAAAAAAAAAAAAAGCAAAGCCAGAAATGCCAACATTTCATCGGTATTTGAAAATCGGTATTTGAAAAAATAAGTTTTAATGGGATTAGTATCCACGCCACCTTTTTAATGTTCATCAATACTGCACATACCACGCACATACAGTACATAATTTATGTCCCCAAAAAACAATTTGTGCCAGTGAAGATGGTAGTCAGCAGAAGAAATATAATAGAGCCACTGCTCTAGGATTGGGAAATGCATGTCTGTGAGATACAAAATACATATAAACAAAAAAGTAATACTCTTATGGAACAAAACGGCTGATAGATACTCTGTACATATGGCGATCTATCGAGTAGTTCCCACACCGACGAGAGAAGAAAAAACATCTCTCTCCCTTACACAGTTGTGGGGTATGCAGGGTAAGATAGATACATACCTGCTAATCTCATTTAATCAGGCAGGCAGCTGGTGTTGCCATGACATCTGCTCACAATACAGAGCAGCAGGTTTCTCAAAGAAGCCACGCAAGAGCTTCTTTCTCTCTCAGAAACAGAAACAGTATGAGTCGGTAAAAAAAACACTCTCGACCCACTGTGTTGCTTCGTGAGAGGTATGATTCAAACATAAGCGGAACGCAGAAATTCCACCATAAGCCAACAGATCGTTCCCTCACGACCGTCACACCTCCATCCTCCTCCTCCTGAAGGGCGACTGCATTAACTGCCCGTTTTTTTTCCTCCATGGGAAGGAATGAATTCTAGCATGTTGTCACTCCCTCCAATCTGCCGCTGTGTTGATAATGCCTCCTTTTTGGCTACTATTGCAGCTCCTCCCAAGCTTCTGGCCCTCTCTTCCGGATCCCTGTGAGATAATTCAGAGCACCTTCGCCCCCCATACTTACTCTGTGCTGGAATGACATTATCCGATGCTCACAGGAGGTGTGTGGTATTGTTAGGTTGTGTGTGTGTGTGTGTGTGTGTGTGTGTGTGTGTGTGTGTGTGTTGTGTGTGTGGTGTGTGTGTGTATGCGCGCGTGTGTGCGCGTGTGCAGGCATATGCGTGCTGCACGTGGTAAGAAAAGACCCACAACCCGAATCCTGAAGCAACGCTGTTTCTTCCTGTGCTGATCCCATGCTCGTTTTTCCATTCAGTTTGGGGTATTTTGTTTTTTCAAAATTCTTAACAAAATACATGCACACAGGCTGAAATTTCTTGCATAAGGGAACCATAACTACTGTTGTAATATCGTTCATAGACTGCTGCATTTTCCTTTTAATAATACATAAAGTGCTGAAATAAATTGATGTGTGGTTGGTTTTAGAAGAAAACAAAAAAAACTAAATGCAAATAAAAACAGAATGATTTGTGGACAAAATTAACAATAGATAATGAGAGCGAAAGCTTACTTTTTTGAGCATGTCTCCTATGCTTTGTTGGAGGAACTCATTATTAAACAAAGAGAATTGTGGGTGAATGAAAAATGAAAAAAAATAATACACGTTTTCATCGATTTACAGTTAACACATCTTAATATAACTAAGAAGTGGTTTTTCATTTATCACTTAAACCATTAAACCATTTAATGTTTAACTTATTCTTGACTTCTTGACTCCTGAAGGCTCTGCTATTTCCAATGTCTTTGCCTTTCCCACTCTGCATCGCTCTCCGGATTAATCCAAAATAGGTTTCAAAAGCGGAGAATGCAGCAAAGAAACTGTGGATGCAGCACTACTGTGTTGCCTTCTTTGGCTCCATTGAAATGAAAATAAAATATCTTCTGCACTTCATGAAGAATTTGCTGAGTAAAAAGACCTTGTCTTCTGTAACAGTTAATAACCTTAACGATTCAATTAAAAAAAAAGACTTGACAAGGCTCTTTGTGTAAAGTTTAACTTTCAACTTCAGAGAATGTACATCCAGCAAAACTGCTTCATAGCTACAGCCTTAATTACATGGAGTTTCAATGTTTTTGCGAGGACAAAATTTCCTTTTCCATCTCCCTCTGCTCTGTCCTGTTTGGATTCAGACTCGGCTACTGTTGACCGGAGCGTCCCTGGTACAACACTTAACGCACGATGACAGAACCCAAATAGGTGGGAAACAGATAGCGGCTCCAGCTCATACGCAGCCATTCAAGTAAACTGTTATTGGTCCACATTGTGAAGAGCAGGGAGTGTGCAGTCAACTGCTGGTGGATGTGAAAGCCCGCTCTCGCCTAGAGCCACTGCATTACCTACATGTGGCCCAAGGCAAAATCCGCACCAGGCCCATCTGAAAAGGTGCTAAGAGAATCTCATAATAGGCAATGGCTAAAGGTAAGAAAAATGCCAGCATATGTTTGCCCTTCTGGCCATGAATTATGGAAAAGCTCCCTGTCTTCTTTGCTTTGTGGCAACAAAGCGCTTCAGAGGTTTCAGGCTGACAGAATACAAGAGCCTCATTTGCAGGAACCAGAGGGTTTGTATGACAGCACGGCCGCATATATTTTTTGATATATTATCACAATGAAATTGCATCAGCCTATAGGCATGAATTGGCGACACATTGGCATGAGCCGCAAATAGTCGACCAGGATTTTTTCGACTTTTCGCAGGATTGACAGAGAATTGTTGCTGTGGCTGAACTATTAGTTACTCTGCTACTCATAGAGAGTTCCAATGCGATGTGGTACCTGATAATTATATTAATATGTTATATTCACAATCCCAAGTTTAAGATTCCGGCTGTACGGCGACGTAAAACACAACAGACCCCCCAGACCCTGACTCCATTTCAGACCTTGTGTTTACGGAAGGACTACAAAAAAATACCCTCACGCCATATATTCAGGTCTCCCCACGACATGATCCTGTTGAAAGGTGATAAACGGTAACGCCAAATTATTTAACGAGCCTTGATGCCAAACAAGAGACTTAGAAAGTAAAGGCAGGTAGCAGGTTGAGCGGGGAAGGGGAAAGGGCGCCCGGTGACTAATTGGCTTGTTTTCTCTTCAACTTAAAACCTTTAGCTCCCGTTGAATACGCTGTTCGCTCCTCAGCTTTTTTTGTCAATGTGTTTCCGTCAGTCTTTTTAAAATCCTATTTTCTAACGAGCAAGCACCTCTGCTAGCAAAATAGCAAAACAGATTGTAGGAGTGAGAATCCAAAATGCTTTCAACCGTAAAGACACCCCCCTCCAGCCTGTCAAGGCCAGCCAACCCCCCACCCCCCACCCCCCCCTATCCTTTAATACTCCCCTAGAGTAAATATAGGGAATGAAGCAAAATCATATATATTTTTCATGCTGTTGTTTTGGGGATTTTCTAAGGATATACTTTCTGAGCGGTATATACAGTAGAGTCTGGATTCTATACTCTACTTACCTTTTTGAGGAATCATTTTATACATATATTAATGTAGATTTTTTTATTAAGGTAAAAATGCAAATACCCACACACAAAATCACTCAAGTAGAAATGTATTGAATGACTTTCAGTTTCACTAAAGTAAAAGTATAGAAGTTGCTGCTCTTAAACGTACTTTAAGTATTAGAAGTAAAAGCACTTGTCATATCCAGCAATATAACAGAGCCTATAATACAGGATTACGAAATGGAATTGGTTCCTCTTGCTTTTGATATATAAAAATAAATCCTTTTATCCAACTAAAGGAAATTGTGACTGTGTTACAAATGAGGAAGAGTAAAAGATATAGATATGTGGTTTGAAATGTAGTGGAGTAAAACACAAAAGTCTCTGAAGTCTCTGAAAACTGAATATACTTAAATAAGATACTAGAGTACAACAACAAATTTAAATTGTTACTTTCAACAATTCTTATCCGACTACATTTCCGTAGATTTCCCTCCTTTTTTTTTCCTACGCTTCTGCGCGGTTTTCTCGGGAGCCTGCCAGTGGGCATTTCGCCACACAACTGTACTGTCCGATACGTACTGCCAATGTGACAAATAAAGATGTAAAGGCTTTGAAAATTACCCACCCCTCTAATGCCTGCGTTCCAAATGTTTGCTGAACGCCAATAAAGGGTTGGGGCAAAGTTGGCGGGTTGGACAGGGCTTGCCCCTCACTGGAGGCAACCGGGCAGATGGGCAGGGTAACACTTATTGTGTGGGATTCGTCAAGTCGTGCATTAGTCTGGCCCCCAAGCGCAATCTCAATCCCCGGTGAACATCGCCGCTGATGAGTCAACAATCCACCCCCAGGGTCAACATTTTTACTAACTCATTCTCTTGAAGAATAGCAAAAACAGCCGAGCTCTCTGCCTAAATCACTCATTATTACATATTTGGCATCCTTCATTGGTATAAGAGGGTTCCTTATACTAAAAAAATTAACGCTGGCAATGTAAACAAAATCAATGTTAGTTCTAATTCTAAAGTTAACTTATTTCTGCTGCGGTTATTATTATTATTATTATTATTATTATTATTATTATTATTACTATAATAAGGGCTCCAGCCCGCAGGTGTTCAGGAAAAATTATCTGAATTTTGAAATCAAAAACTATTGATAACCCTAACCCTGCAGATTTTAGGTACTTTTGGCGCCGTTTCAGTTTTTTTTCCACGTCATTTGAAAGTGGAGAATCAGAGCTTCAAAACAAGGTGTCACTTGTGCGAATCAAAGCAAATATTTTTAAAGCTATGACTTGTTGATGACTAGGGTGCGGCAAACTGTATTTCTGAGATAATCACCTTCAAAGTGAGGCTTCGTCAACTTGTTTACGGAAGTGACGTCAGCTTTTATTAGCGTGTTACGCCGCCTACACAACAATGAATCCAGGCGTGTGTATAAAACACGTACGATTTTAATGTTGAACTCTATGAAAACAGTTTCACATTGTGACTTTACATCACATGGAATATGGAGGAATGATCTTCACCTGGACAGTCGCTTCAAAGGAAACGATTGATCGGCGTTGTTCAGTGCTGTTCTGCATCTCGGTAAGTTAATTCTGTTTCCCCATGTAATCTAATGGGAATATTTAACTCCACGGTTTAACATTAATCTACTATTTATAATTCAAACTCGACTATGAAAATACGATCAGAGATAAAAAAAACTAAAAAAAATACAAAGAACACGAATCTGGAAAAATCTAATTTTCCTTCTAGAAAGGTTTTTTCCCAATTTATTTGGCGGCTCGTGGCAATTTTAAAAATGCGGGACAATGTGGGTTTTGTTGAGGTGGGTCACATTTTATCTCCGTGATCCCCATTACTTTGCAGGATTCATGAAAAATAGGAAAAAAAAGTCCAAAGATTTGTGACCATGTCAAGTCTGTTTGAATGTACAAGTGAGAGATGTGTTCAAGATCCAGTGAGGCGTCGGAAAAAGAGAAGCCGTGATATGGTAAATGCTCACAGAAATACCAGAACGCTTTTTCATATTTCATGAAAACTAAACTTATTGAAAATGTAATTTACAAAAACGTCACCACTAAAATTAAGTAAGTTGGACTACTATTGAAAATCTCTGTAAATACGTAAACCTGTGTAAATACGTCATAATAGATGCACACGTACGCACACATACTGCACAGACTTACACATAACAAGGTAAATTATAACAATGACAAGGTTTGGTTTAAAGTAAAAAATAAACAGTTGTTTTAAAGAAATAAGTATAAATAGTTACCTCCGGCTAAACTTAGAAAACTTTAATGACAAGGAAAAAGGTGTTAATTATTAACAATTTCTTCCATAATAATTCTAATGCCAAATTAATGTGAGGACTGCGAACTCAGTAATTTATAACTGACCTATCTTATGTGACCACAATTATGTTGCATTAGAAGACATTAGACGTCTGGTTGAAATGGGAATGTTTCATATGTACTGTCATGCAAGTTTGATTCATGCCATTCTAGATTTGTATCAAGAACGATTGATACAACTTTCCAAATTCTCCAAGCATTGACAAAAATTGGTTTTGTATTGAAAACACAGTCACTTTGTAAAATTACGAACCAATGACAAATAAATTCACCATACATCTCCAAGTGGTCGTAAAAAAACCCCAACTTGTTATTCGTGTTAGATTGTATGAACAATTATATTGATCTAAATTCCTGAAACACCGTTCTTCGGGAATATTTAAACTGAACGGCAGAAGAGAAACATGCAGACGCAATTCCATGTTTTTTGGGCCAGACGTAAGTCCACGATGTTTGTAACTTTTGTAACTTGTGATGCATTTCACAGAAACCAAAAAACTGTAATACTTACCTTAAACAAATAAACAGGACCCCATGTATTGCTGCCTGCAGCTATGTTTATATCATTATTATTATTCCAACTGTTATTTATTCTAATTCTAATTTCTCTGTTGGGGATAGGGTGGAGACCAAATGTAGGTGTAAAACTATGTTCAAATCTATATTTATTGTGAAGAAAGCCAGTGACAGTGAAGTGATATACAAAATGATAATGGTGGACTTAAAAAAACAATAACTTTATACCATAAAAGACAAAAATATAGAAACTCCCGAACCAGGTAATGCTGCATCAAACTGCACCAAGAATAAATTGGTTCACCCCTAAAACCATCAAATATTTATTAAGTGGGACACACAATGAACCCCTTTGGGCTAAATACTGTACAAGCCTTGGCTAAATGCAAAATCAAGTGTGGGTATGGGGCTTTTCTACACTGATAATTGTGTGAATTTTTGTGTGCACGTGACGCCCGAGGGCTTTGCCGCCTCCAAATATTTGTCGCTACCTTTTCTTCTTTTTCTGTTAGCAAATCGCAAAGCCTATTTTAAGTAAAAAATAAATAAATAAAAGAGTGATAAATGAAAAATACAACTCTATACTCGACAGTGAACTCGGTCTAAACAAGAGAGAGAGTGAAATCCTGTGGGGCAGCACATCGCTGCGTGTTCACAAGCAGAGCCCAAGGCCAAAGTTGGCTGCCGCCGATAATTCATCCCTAAAATGAAATGCGTGCGGCATATTCTTTGAAATGTATGACTACAACCATTATTTCTGACAGAATAATTAAACATTTAAGGGCGAGGGGGATGCACAAGGTACCTTAATGCCATCTGAGTGATGCGAAAATAAAATAGTAGGCTACCAACCAGCCCTCGACTACCACAGAGAAATGGGGGGGGGTTACCGATTATACATTTAAGTATGAAGAAGAATGGACACCAATGCCAAACATACATTGTCTGGAAGGCTAATTAAAGCGCTCCATTGATAGTAATTCTGTGAATTTGTGCAAACTTTCCTGGAAATTTTACATTAAAAATATGTGCTGTGCCTTGTATCTATGCATTGTAACAACCTTCAATGCTTCGGTAAACTGTGTACCGCTATAACACAACCAAATTTATTCATCAATGTGTCAATCTGTGCATTGAGTGAGGAAGAGCTGGAAGGAGGGATGTGGGATGGAAGTGGATTTTCTTGGTTAACTTGGTTTATTTGTATATTGATCAACTTATGTTAATATTCAGCTTGGAGTTAAAGTTTATTGGTCAATACTACACTTAAGGTTAACGTGGACCAAAAGGAAAAACAGTGTTTGAATATGTGACACATAATTGTTTTTCAATTACTACCATTTTTTTCTTTGTTCATATGAGAGCATAGAAATTAATAATTGATGATAGTAATTCATAATATGCCAATCTTTCTTCAAATCATTCTTATTTATTTATATATTGCACATTGTATGTATACTGCTGTGCTTACTGTCCTAAAATGTGCAGAGTGGGATATTGTGTTAGGTCTTTAAGGGATGAAGGAGGAGGAAATCGACAACACTCTTTGCTCCGTTTCAGTTTCCGTGAAGTTTCCATGCCTTGATGAAACCTCTAGAATTTGTTCAGCAGTATAGATGGGGGCATTTAAACAACAGGAAACAATTGAAACATCAGGAGGGAACAGTGTTTGCACCACAGGGTGTAACTGGTGTTGTAAAATGGCCTCAAAGTCCTTGGTTAGCTTGGCTATTACAGCCGAGAAATTATTGGATCCATTGATTCCCACAAGAGGGCTGCGTCATGCCATAGAGGTCAACAGTGCGTTTCCAGAAGTAAAAACCCCATTTATATTCTGAATCGAGGATTTTTATTAATAGCCATAATGTGGTAACCATCCAAGGTAGACTTACCACGAGCTACAGTATGAGATTGTGAAACGATGGTACTGTATGTGCTCCTGTAGAAGCCACAAGTCTGTATGGTATCAACCTTGTTTTAAGATAAATATGTCTTATTCCCAATGTCATGGAGAAGTACTACGCTGCCCACAAACCTAAAGTGTAACAGCGATGTCTCTGGTTGGTGGAGCTCGCTGTTACCATGGAAATGTTTACAGCATCAGTCGGCAGTGACATCACAACATCAACGATACCACTGAACTCTACGATCGTTTACGTTACGTTTACCACATAGCAATGCAGCACTACAGTATATATTGACAAGGGTTAAATTCAAGAGAAGCATGCCTAACTATCGATAGGTTGGAAGTCGTTGGAAAGGTATCATACATAATGGCTTATGGAATGAGTCGTTTCTTCACTCTTAAAATAATTATATACACAGTCTTGTACCTTTCCCTTTTTTTCTGTTTTCCAATTTTTTTTTTGCTCCAAATCAAATGTTAAGTGGTCATGATTCATTTCGTAGTTGGTTGGCTTGGTTCCATGCTTAAAACTCTTTCTATAAGGATTTTCTGAAATGTCAATGGGGTGACTCAATGGGAAATTCACTTCCGGAAACGGAGTAGTTCAAAAAGTATGGTGAAAGATGACTTGCATCATATTTCAACTTTTAAAACAGACATTTTCAATTGCCGGTTTTGTGCTCCGCATACCAGGTTGTGTGTCCTGGGTACAACCGGTTTCTGAATGGCCCGACCATAACTTCCAGCTCTCAAAAGCTCACAAGGTGTGGGTTTTGTTGAGACCGAGGAGCAGATTCATGTCTATGGTCATTTTTGAGACTGTAATTCAGTTGCATTTATCCAATATTCTAAGTGTCAATGTGACTGCTGAGTCCCTTCACTGATGCAGTTTGTCCATGTTTGGCAGATGCTGTCATGAGTTTTGAGACAGTTGCCCTTGACAGGTTCGGTTCATGTTGCTGCGGAAACTTGTATATCAAAGGGCTAATTGTTAGACTTGTCTAGCTGACACATACTACAAATTGTCAATGAACCTCAAATGACTCACGCTTACAGCTGTATTTTTGATTGAATTGTTTAAAATGGAAATTCCTATTTCATGTGGTGTTTCTGTTATTGTATTCACTCATTGTATGCATTACATAATTAAGTGATTGAAAAAAAAAAAAAAGAAAAGAATAAAAACTTACCAGGAAACTTTACAATGCACTCTTCACTCAGAGTTAATGCTGCGTCTCACTCGCCTCTAATTGGACAATCAATCAACGCATCAATGGTATCCTATATACTGTATGTATGAGTAAAGCAAAGCTTCATTTGTCCTGAATGTATTGAATTCACTTCTGACACCATTTAATTTTCTGAATAGCATCGGCCTGTGCCTGTGAAGCGCTCTCAATGACTTGGCTCTCTCTTTCAAATTTTCATAGGTTGCTCTTCTCCCCTGCAGCTATGCATCGGTAGCAGGACACATCCATTTGTGTAATGCAGTCAGCCCTCAGGTACAAATCCCTCTGGTCCCCGGGCCCTAAATTGTGAGATGATATTTCCCACTGACCTTTACCTGCCAGTTCGAGCAGCTTGACACAATGTCTCAAAGGCTTATGGACGACCATGGGTCACGCAAGGGACAGACTTAGACACTCGCCTGATACTCCTCCCTGGGTTTATAAATTTCAATTACCTGTATGGCGGACACTGAAATGTGATTTCTACTATCGCATCACCCCCATAGGTTGGACTCGGCTGCCAAGTCCAGACAGGGGAAAAAGGAACAAAAAAAATAAAAAATGAAAAATCTAAAAACAACTCCCTCCTCCCGCTTTCTTATCTGGAGATTAAAATAAAGCACTGAACTGTTTTATTTTTTCCTATCTAGATATGACTAATGAGCTAAGGCCAAATAACAACGGTTGCCGTAAAAAAAACGAACAATTATTCTACCATTGTCATGGCATTTAATGTATTGTGATACAAGTGATGAATGGCTGGGGTACAGAAAAAGTCTCAGGGAGAAGATAATATTGGTTTTGTCCACTGAGCATTAATCAAATAGCACTGCTGATTGCACCAAGCGCTGAGTAAGTGAAGGTAAAGGTTAAAATTGAATCTTTTGGCCCCTTTATGGATCGGTGAGGTGCATGGTTTAAGAAGACAGAAGGAATATACTTACTATACTTCCATTTTTTTTCCCACCCATTCCAGTAAAATGCATTTAAATGTCACGGGGAGACAAAGGAATTTACCTGTGAATTGAGCAGCATTCACTTATGACTGAGACAAGAGTGTCACCAATATGTGACTCATGGATGTATATACACAGGAATAAACTGAGCAAACATGTTTTTGCCCGCTCAGACCATCTCCTGCAGGGACCTTCCTCTCTATTAACCACGCCGTGGAACATTTCTCTTGTCAATACAATCAACTGTTTTTGTTGCACTGATGCTGTCCTTTTCAGGCATCTTACTGTAAGCGTAACCCCGCCGTTTCTCAGGTCTTGTTTCCAATGGCGTACCATCAATCGCGTACGTGCCGGCCCAGTCTGCTGTCAGTAAACACTCGGTATTTAGAAGTTGAAAAAGCAATTTCATTGACGGGACAAAAGCCCGGTCAGCAATAGTGAATGGGCACGCGATGACCTTAGTTGTAGAATATATTGAGTAGCTCCTGACTTGGCTCTCCGCCAGTTCAATTGTCAGATAAACACAGTCGGTATACAGCGCATACTAATTCAACATCAGACAAGCATGGAAACTTGAGGATGACTGTAACCTTGAAATGTACAAATTTTGAACCGCATTCTATGGCGTTCCAGTGCTGCAGGGGAATTGAATTATGCAAGTTTGTTTTAGTGAAATGCCATCAGCTATGAAAAGCTTTCTTTTTGAGTGAGCCTCCATTTCTCAGAAGAACAAAAAAACTGATGTTCCATCCACCTCATTAAGTGAAACCACAAAGCAAATAAACAAATCTGAAAAAACAAAGAAAATAAAAAAAGAAACTCACTCCCCCATATTTCTCCTGTCTTGCTTCATATTCCACCACATATCTCCTAGGGGTGGCTGTACAAGATATACACCGATCAGCCACAACATTAAAACCAGTGACAGGTGAAGTGAATAACATTGATCATCTCGTTCCAGTGGGACCGGTCAAGGGGTGGGATATATGAGGCAGCAAGTGAACAGTCAGTTCTTGAAGTTGATGTGTTGGAAGCAGGAAAAATGGGCAAACGTAAGGATCTGAGTGATTTGACAAGGGGCAAATTGTGACGACTAGACGACTGGGTCAGGGCATCTCCAAAACGACAGGTATTGTGGGGTGTTCCCAGTATGCAGTGGTTAGTACCTACCAGAAGTGATCCAAGGAAGGACAAGCATTGAACTGGCAGCAGGGTCATGGGCACCCATGGGCTCATTAGTGCGTGTGGGGAGTGAAGTCTAGCTCGTCTGGTCCGATCCCACAGAAGAGCTACTGCAGCACAAATTGCTGAAAAAGTTAATGCTGCTATAATAGAAAGGTATCAGAACACACAGTGCATCACAGCTTGCTGCGTATGGGGCTGGGTAGACGCAGACCGGTCAGAATACCCTGTCCATCGCCGAAAGCGCCTACAATGGGCACGTGAGCGTCAGAACTGGACCATGGAGCAATGGAAGAAGGTGGCTCTGATGAATCACTTTTTCTTCTACATCATGTGGATGGCCGGAGTTAGGGTCAGATCTGATCAAGCATCTGTGGAATGTGCTGGAACGGGACTACTAACAGGACTTAAAGGATCCACTGCTAATATGCCAGATACCATAGGACACCTTTAGAGACCTTGTGGAGTCCATGCCTCGACGATCAGAGCTGTTTTGGCGGCACGAGGGGGACCTACACAATATTAATGTCAATGTTGTGGCTGAGCAAATGGAACTTATGGAACATTCTCTGCAACATTGTCAAAAGAACGTTTAAAACGCTTACCGAAGTCACCGGGGACGAAGATGTCGTAGATGCAACTCTGGCCGTTGGTGTAATTATGTGGGTAGTTTGGGGAGAGCACCGTACCCTCCGATCCCGTAGAGTGGCCTCCGCAGGGAGCTGTTGGTGCAGGAGGGCGAGCAAAGACACATTACCATATTGAGAGAAAAAGGAGGGAACTAAGCATATCAGCAAATCCACCGACACAACTTGCGCAGGTAAGCAGTTGAACCTTGGAAAATGAAATAAAAATTATAAAAACTTTTGAACCCCTAACTGCTGTCAAACATCACTAGACTAACACCACAAGACTGACCCCCCCCCACACACACACACACACTCCCAAGAAACCAGGAACAGTATTGTGAGCCTTCACACAAATTGAAAACACCTTTGAGTGCCAAAGCACACAATTATAAGCAACCTGCTATTGGAACAAGCCCATAATAACAATGTGTGGTATGGTGGGAATAGCATCAACAATTAGAAACAATGATGTCAGGAATGATATGTGAGCATCAACACTTGGAAACAAAACAGCCTGACGAGTATGAAATTGTCTTCAACATCCAACAACAGAATTTCACTTTTTGCACACGCCCGATATTTGCATTCTTGCAAGGTAAGGTGGACCCCGCCACCAACAATGGAAATGGAATATAGAAGAACATATGCAACACGTGGCTGTTTTTTTTTACATATATATAAATTGCCAGCTAAAAAAATGATCAAATATGGGATTATTTTTAACCCAATAATCTTACGGATTACCAATTTAACTATGGCTGCCATGATTAAATCATTTAACAATAATAAATAATAATAATCTCTCTCTCTCTTCTCTTTTGATGTGACTCATTTGACATGTTGCCATGATAGGTTGGGTCTTTGCCTCGATATACACAGTAGTAGCTTTTTACACATCATCTGCACTTGATACTAGAAAAAAAAATAAACACACTAGATGTCCCTTTATCTCCAGGCTCTTATTCCCAAAACTTTTCCCTGTACCGCCACTAAAGAGCGTTGACACTATTTCGGTCGGCTGCTGGGTTCATTAATATCGAGTCGCACTCCGTCCCGCACCTGCGAGCTATCCCAGCATTCCATCTTAAGCTGCTAATGATGCAGCTAATTTGCGGAGAGGCCCCCCCTAATGCCGTCGCCTCAGACCTCACGGACCCAGCCAGCAGGTGGGGAGCCGCCACTTTTAACAAGCACACTCTCATTTGTCGCAGGAAAGCCGCCGCCAGCTGCCGCCGGGCCCCCATGTGGCCCAACAGAATGCACATGTCACCGGTGTTCCTCTGGAGCCACACAAGGGGAAGGCAACGGCGGCGTGTGAGTGGAGGGCTTCGACGTGAAGGGATGTATCAGCAATTAATCCCGGTTTCCTTGTTTGAGGGGAGCGGAGGCGTATAATTGAGAATATGCAATGATGGGCAGGCGGGGAGAATTCAATTCAAACTGCTCCATCAAGCAGAATGGTGACAGTAGTGCAGGGGGAGCGAGAGGGAAGGTGGGGACGCCATGTTCAAGAGGCAGTGCCAAGCAACATGGGCCCAGGTGATTGCAGCCCTAACCACAGGTCGGAGCCATTGTTCAAATGAGCCTAAACATTGGACAGCAGTGCCATTCTGAAAAGCCATCATTAAATTGGTATTACTGTGAACAATTTCATACATATATTCAACTCGTAAATCCCTTGAGTGAAACGTCTGACTGGTTGACAACTTGATTGACTCCTGTCCCGCTGTTCACATTGGACGGAGAAACAGGAGATTAGTGGACATTCTTACTGAACCGTTCGACACAGAACTGTTGTGCATCCGCAAAACAAACAATTACAGCATTGCCTAGGACGTGCAAATTGGGTGCATGTTTTGCTGTTGCGTTCTTTTTTTTTTTTTTGGCAAATATGCAAGTTGAAAATAAATTTCCGAGCAGAGTCATATGCCAAAATTCGGTTTGCCTTAGGCATTACACACACACATACACTTATTCTCCCTACAAATAAGTCGACCTATGACAAGTGAATTGCGTGAACAAACAACTAACAAGAGAGTGGTGTGTCCGCATTGATCAGCTACGATCGGGTAAGCAACAGGGAAATACTGGATCTGTAAAACAGGAACAAAATGTAGAGAAAAACTAGCAGTAAATTATTGGGGAAATCAAGTTAGGATGAGATTAATGTAGTCAATTAAAACACAAAATATGCAAAACTGGGCGTTGGATAACGAACACGGATAAAAGACTAAAAACCCTGATGGTAAAGGTGTGTTTCGTGGGTAGATTTAAAAGATAATACTTTCCAAAGCCGAGGAGCCCTGGCGGCAGAAGCCCGGTCACCTTTAGTCTTTAACTGGGACAGAGGAGACTTCAGGAGCCTCCTGCCGAGGGCATCAGGCTGCACACAGGCAACTCAGAAAGAAAGAGGGATGCTACAACGGGGGGGATGTGCTCCCGCATCAGGAAGACACCGGAGCTTCTGTTCTCATTCTGGTTCAGCCAGATAAAATGGCATCACTGAAATTTCATACGAATGTGATTTCTGTAATGTTTCCTGGAGTGTGAACAAGCCATTTTAGCGTGGTTGTCAACAATCAAGGCTTGGGTCAGATGGAACTCCTCAGTTGCCGGAGGAACTCAGGAGTCCCATTTGTCAAACTTCCAAGAGTGTTGCCACTCACCTTGGCAGCTGGGTTTGGCCCGATCCCACTCAGGCCTCCTGCTGTTTCCCATAATGCACGTCAGAGTGGAGTAGCCCTGCAGCAGGTAGCCGGCCTCGCAATGGAAGGTCACCATGGATCCCAGCTTGTAGTCTGTCCCCATTCTGGTGCCGTTCATTACATTCCCGGGATCAAAACATGCCTCCCGCAGTTTTGCTGCCAGCCAGGACGACAAAGCAATTAGAGTGACAATTGTCCAAGAAGCGTGAACTTCTAATGAGCAGGTATTATGTAAAAAGTTGGATGAGATATGAGAGGTTGTTTGATCATATATAGCCTGTTCTTTAAAAAGTAATCTACATCACTGTTGGTGGAAAATCATAATGGCCGTGGATGAAACCGAGGCTATTCTCACATCTGGCATGGACATCAGAGGAAAAAAGCTACGTTGCATACTTCAAAAAGCAAACGTGCCAATTTATTTCTATACATATCCAACAAAATCCCACACTGCCGTAAGATCGAAAAGTAAACACTCTTTTTTTTTTCATCCCCCATTCATGCATATACATTATATTATTTTCGGTGGAAAACGCGGCCTGAATCTCCCTCCACACAGGCCTCAAGAGTACCTTTATATTCCAAATGAAAGCCGGTGTAGCTCACAGAGCCGTCACTGCGGAACGCCAAGTACATATAGTTGGAAGTGCTCTCGACTTTCTCCGGAAGTTTGCTGTCCTGAAAACTGCCAATCAGATGAGTGTTGCTGTCTGGCCCGTCGTAGATGTAGAGGAAGTCGTAGTTGGGCTCGATGCTGAAGCTGTGGTGAGCAGACGGACAAGAGAGGCAGACAAAATAAATAAAACTGTTATTATTTTAACTAACTTTAATGAGCAGATTGCACCGATTGTGTGAGAGATGGAGAATGCATTGTTTTGGGGTTATTTATAACTGAGAGCGTGCAGGACGATGCTTGAACTGTGTCGTGCCAGGCAATTTGCTTTGCATCTCCAGACAAAGAGATTAAAAAAAAAAAAGATATCTCCCCAAGAGGTGAAAGGAGATTAAATTGTTGTGACACTGTGGTGCCACAAAATCTTCCCAGATGGCAACGGCAATGCGGTGTGAAAAGATCGTTTCATATTGTTGCGCAGTATATCAAATCAAACGCCGCAGTGTGGGAGAGAAAAGAGAGTGTCAGAGAGAGAGAGAGAGAGAGAGAGAGAGAGAGAGAGAGAGAGAGAGAGAGAGAGAGAAAGAGAGAGGACCATTTGTTTTTAAAGTAATGAGAATCATTTATGACAAAAATGTAAATTGCTCGGATATGATTACATTTGAGTTGGAACAAGGCAACTCCAATTTAGAATCATAATGCAGTCCTTTCATTTTGCGTTCCCAATAGGAAAAACAGTGTTGTGCCAATTCTATTAGATGTTTGTTTTGAAGGACAGACTGGGAAAAAAAATAAAAAATAATAATTAATTAAATACATTTAAAAAACACGCTTCACGCTTTGACCTTCACTTCGTGAGCGGTAAAGCGAGGGGTCCGGGGCCAGAGCAATTGCACCTGGGCTCCCGCTCCGCTTCTCCACGGGCCGACTAGGGAATGAATATTCATCAATACAGAGCGGGGGAATGGGGGTGCACCATTTTAAAAATGCACTCAAGCCCATCCGCGAATGAGCCCAGCCGGTCTCTGCAGTCAGACATTCCACCTGAAATGAATACTGTAGGGTAGAGATGCGTATCTCAGAGAGAGAAAATAAAAGAGAGCCCGATCGCAGGCACTTCACAATTCTGCTGCCGATATACTTTTTTTTTTCCTTCACTCTCAATCTAACTCCACCATATTTCAGTGGGCAGGAGCAGGGGTGCCTATCTACCTAGAAGTAGAAGCGTTACCGCTTTCTCCACCCCCTATCGCACCACGCACCTGGACACATGCTTGCAGCGCCCTGCTTAACACACGTCAACAACTCTGCTCCACACTCTGACGCTATGGCGCCAGAGAGTGAAACCAATTCCACGGCACCCAGCAGCGTCGAAGTGTATCGACTTGGAAATGAGAGTTCAACACTGTTTCAGCTGGGCAAGACACACAACCTGGCTTCTGGTAAAAACCTATTTGTTTGAGGTTTTGTTACTCAAAAGGGTCAACACTGGTTTTGTATCTAGTACGGTTATATCTTACATTGTACATCTCAATAAGTGCCAGTTTCTTGTATGTGGCCGACCTTTGTGGTGGAGCCACCAATGATGGAAACAGCATATATACAAACATAATGCAAATACACAAACAGAATGCAGAAACTTTGAATAGCTGTTTCTTATAGTGTACAGTTAAGTGGCAGCTAAAAAAACAAGTACTTTTCAACAAAGTGATCTCATGGGTGACGACTTTAAATAAAAAACAGCTACAGCATATCCAAGGTCATTTGAGTCATGTTTTCATATAAATAAATTACTTTATGACATACCAACGAGAATGTAACGTGCTTTACCTAATGAACGCCAACGAGATGACGTAATCCGAATGGACAGCGATGAGCCAGTCACAGTCTTTGCTGTGTGGGTAGGGGTGCGGGTAGTTTGGGGACAGGATGAACCCCGAAGATCCGGTAACATTCCCCCCACACGGAGCTTGAATCAATAGAGATATGGAAAAGATAGACGTGGATTGAAACGGGGCCACGCACAGCGATCACACAGACACAAAAATTGGCTTGGGTGGTCGCCAGCTCGTGTGGTCTAGCTCAATTCATTTCGGCAAAGATTAAGCACTCGCAGGTCATGTAGTCTATGACAAGATCGGTGAGTCGTGCAACTGGTGACGTGCTCCGTTACTGCTTGTATGATTTAATGACTGCTTGATCTAGTGTTACATTAGTGATTGAGCTATTTAAATAATAATTGCTGCCATAATGCCTTGGCGCTACATGAACTTCATCACTATTTACTGTACCTCAGTAGACCAGTTGAAGTACAACCAGCATAAGCAAATGATTAAAAAATTTGCCTTAAGTAATTGCAAATGTCTAAATGTTCGCCGCCGGGTCAAAATACTTGCAAATTCTGATACGCAATCTGTGCTTTACGGGCTAGAAAAGATGTATAGCTATAATTAGTGATACATTACCTGACCAAATCTACCAAAAAATCTTTCCAGAAGTCCTTGAAAGTGCTTTAAGTGTCACAGGAATAGTATACTGGCCCCTACAGTTCACCATCAGAGGAGAACTTAGGAGTCCAGTAAATGCAGTAGACTTGTGTGAACTGCTGCAACAATGCAACAAGGTTTTTAAACCACATTAGTTTGCTTTGATTTTGGTATTTATTGCTCATTCGAGTAAATGTAATTTCTTATTGAAGCATATTTGATGTGAGCTCGCTACACACACAATATGCAAATATCACACCTAAGATCTTCAAGCGACATCGACAAACTGTGAGCAAAAAAATTAAGAAACAATAGCGGGTTGATACAACCCTTTAACCTATTTTAATTAAAAGTCATAGATGCTAAAATATTTAATACATTACCATTTAAATACCTTAAAAGCTGCCTGACCTTATATAAACAGACGTCCAGAATGTAGAGAAACTAAAGGCGCTGGCAATAACTTACCTTGAGTTTCTTTACCTCTCTTGTATGACAAAATGAAGTGTGACATTTAAAGCACTACAGCAATACCTTACGAGTCCTTGAATGGACAGTGCTGGCAGCGCCTCAAACATATTCTAGTGTCGTCTGTTTGCCCTGGACATATCTGTACAATGAAGATAGGGATGTTCTCTGCTGCATTGAATTAATAGAAAGACTCTCTCTCTCTCTCTTACCATCTCAGCAATTTCACACCCGCCAGTTAATGCTTAATGCCTCTCCCTCGCTCTCTCTCTCTTGCTCTCTCTCTCTCTCTCTCTCTCTCTGCCTCCCTGCCATCGCAGCCACCAACCCTCTTCCCCTGTCCCTCTCTCCTGCTCTCTCACCGATGCAGCTCGGCGGACTGGGCTGCCAGTAGTATCTATTTTCCACTTGGATGCAGGTGATTCTGCTCTCTCCCTGCAATTCGTAGCCCGGATCACACGAGAAGGTCACCGAGTCGCCAGGCTCGCGCCCTTCCCCGTTGCGGCTGCCGTTCATGGGCATGCCTGGATCTCTGCAAGCTGTTGCAAGGGAGCCTGAAGGGCACGAACACACACACACACACACACAAAAAGAGTGAGCACGAGCCGAACGTTTAAGACTCTCATACACAATGGATTTCGTATCGTGTGGCAGACAGCTGTCAGGCTCAGGCTCTAGCTCAAACACAGTTATTAAAAAGAAGAGATTACAGGCTGATTACAGCAGGTAACAACTCTGATGGTTTTTCAATGCCTGCCTACAGTGAGAGGGCTTGGAAATGTAAAACCCCTCTAGACTTAACAGTGA
Source organism: Zeus faber (assembly GCF_960531495.2). Taxonomy (NCBI): domain Eukaryota; kingdom Metazoa; phylum Chordata; class Actinopteri; order Zeiformes; family Zeidae; genus Zeus; species Zeus faber. Next base: position 28,104,618 of record NC_137195.1, read on the forward strand.
ACTGATTTGACGAGGTTATGAAACTAGCGAGAAATAGAAAAAAGGAATTTTATTTTTCTGCGTCTTATTAATACTCACTGGAGAAGTCAATAGCGAAGCCAGACTTGGTGATATAGAAGTCGGTCTCAAATTGGATGGTGACCAAGTTGAGGGTGGAATGGATTCTGTCGGGCAGCAGCGAACCGCTCACTTCCTTCAGGGACATCTCGTTCTCGGGGGGTCCGTCCCACACCTTCAGGATGTCGTGGGACGCCTCCGTGTCGAACGCCAGGAACTGGAGACTGTGTGGGGTGGTTGATTTTATTGAGCTCAACATTGGCAAATTCCACATAAGGCTGTTTTCGTTGGTCAAGTTATAAATTTGGTTAACTGGAGAACAGGAAATATGATCAAATAATTAAATTCACCCAATTATCAATTATCATTCCCTATTCGCATTATGCAGAAGGGAAACACTTTTTAATAGCTAATCGAAACAGGAAGTTTGGTTTCAGTTGGGCAGTTTAGTTTTTATTTTAATTAATTCCAAGCCAAACAATGTGAAACAGGAGACCTTTTCTCATTTGAGCCTCAGTTATTCAAAGTTCCTTTTCCACTTTAGTCTGAAGCAAAAGTTCACTGTGGTTTTACGGATCACACTTTGAGTAAATGGCGCAGAACACTCATGTTTGTTTCTGAGAGAGTTTGAATAAACCTCTTGGGTTGCTGTAGAAGAGTTCGTGTATGTTGATTTGCGTTTCAGTTGACCAAGGATTTCAAGACAGTCGTCCCATGGGGGTTCGGATGAATGAGTGCTACGGTACCTTCTCGAGGTGGCTGTATGCAAATCTTTCGACAGGCAATTTGAGACTTACTTCATGAAAATCATACAATATTTGCAAGCGCCAAGCCCAAATGGGTTTAACGTCTCGTCAGTAATAGGGGCTCTGCAAAGGAGAAGATGTGCCCATACAGTATGTCAGGAAAATCCCCCCGGGGGCCATCACTGTCTCCAAAGTCGCTCTCCCATTCATTGTTAATAGGGTGGCTTCGGGGGCTGTTCGTCTTCATGACGTGTAGCTTTGGAAAAGTTCTTTCTTCATCTTAGAAATCTTTACTTAACCGTACAACATCACAAGAAAACCAATTTTAAGGTATGTTTTTATCTCTTTTTTTGTTCCAAATTATTTCAAGTCATGTAGAGTAAGGATGTTTCCAGTGCAGTTCAGTCATATTCAAATCAATTCCTCTCGGTTCAATCTAGGTCACCCCCTTCTTGTGAGAAAACCAGCAGAGTGAGAGACAAAATGTCAATCATAACTCTTTTCATGCCATCATGCCAAATTCACTCCATACATACAATCCATGTATACTATACACTTGTTAGCAATTAGAGGTTTTAATCACAACACGTATTATGTAACTGACATTTATGGACTGTTTATTTTTATCAATGGCGCGCAGCCGGAATAATTGTTATGCTGTAGAATTGTGTCCAATATATTCACGGAAGGGCAGAATAATATGTCTGTGCACTGATTATAAGGTGAGGGTATGTCTGAAAAACTCAGAGCATGAAAAACAGTTATATTTCGATTTGATTTAGAAAATATAAAAAAACATAGTCTTGCACATTTAATGGTGAAGATTTCACACACAAGAATGTTGTGTAACTGCTAATGCTGTAACAATGTACAATACGGTCATAACAATGACATTACCTGACAATGTTGCCAGAGTTCACCTCGATGGTCCAGGTGCATCTCAGATTGTTGTCATAAGGGAATGGATATCCAGGGGACAGGATACGGCCAGTGGATTGATCCTTAAAACTGCCACCACACTCCGCTGAGCACCCACGCGTGGGCACACAGACAGACAGACAGACAGACAGACACAACAAGTAAATAATGCCCTTGAAAACCCCCATTGAGAAGAAAAAGAGAACTGTGCATGTATACAGACACTCGTGCGTGAAAATGTCAGAAGCCACATAGTGATGAGCATACATAGATACTCCATAGAGAAATCATGCATTCTAAGCCCAGAGTCTAAAAAAACCCCAAACAACAGCACTAATGAGCAAAACACCTGCTGAAAAAAGCCTTTTTCCCCTCTGCCGTGGTAAAAGAACTGCGACAAGGACTTCCTGCCTAGCCGGAGATACTTAGGAATGCAAAACTGATTGCGTCTCCAAGCCTACCTCCTAATGGGGCCATTAATTACCTTTAAAAAGACTGTGTCAACTGAATAGATAGGCCGGTCCTTGCACTGTGGGAAGGATGCCGCTACAAGTGTTAATGACTGAGGCAATATGTTATCATCCAATCTACGTCGGCTCTCCGTCTCTCCTCTGGTTATTGTCTGGCTATCTATATTATAGAACAAATGACAATTAATGGGAAAAGTGTATTCGATGTCCAGAGCACGTTATAATTAGTATCATAACTGCAGACGAATGTAAGAGTCCTTAGTAGAGGTCTGGAGACTTGGGCCTGGAGAAATACCTACAAAGCCCCCAGTTAGAATTTGGCTAGGATACCAGCTATTAATGACCAATCCATGTTGAAGGAATAAGCATCTCTTTTTTTTTTATCTAATCATACTGACCATAGCGAAATGTGAGTTAAGAATGTTTCATTGCAAAAAAGGCGGAAAGGTAACGGGACACAATGACATTTAAAGCGTGATTCTGAACACGTCCTGAATTTGTAAATTATATTTTACCCTAATCCATCACCTCACAACACCTTCCAGACTCCAGCAACGTGCAGGTAATAGCTTTATCATTTCCCCCCACCGCCCTCACGGCGTGCCCTGAATATTGAAGTGCAGGCTAAAAACTGTACAACATGTCCAACCTTCCGCCTAAAGTCTCCTTTGAACAATCTCTGAATCATGCATTTAACAGTCATTGTCAAAAACCTGTCAAAATTTCAGAAATATGTGAACGGGAGAGATTTGGGTGAAAAGCTGTGCGCGATTAGCAACAGTAACAAAAGTAAAAATAATTGTCCGCCGAACCGCTTCTCAGAGGCCTTCTTAGTTAGGCCTCAAAACAAGGGCATTTTGCCGTCGCGAAACAAAAATTACAGCCACAGCATAAAACATCGGTAGTTGCTTTAGTTCTCCGACAGTCCAATTAAGTGGAAATCGTGTAAATGAAATCCTCTGGATTATCACCACGCATAGAAATGGTGACAGACACACACAGAGCAAAGGAGAGAGGCAGAGACAGAAAGAGAGAGATTAAGGTGTAAAGACAAGGGGTGGAGGGGGTTACCTATGCATGAAGGAAGGTGGTGGTCCCAAGCGCGTCTGTCCCCCGTCATGCACTTGAGCGTCCCGCTGCCGTGGAGCGTGTAACCTTGGTCGCAGCCATACGTGACGGTGCTACCGGAGAAGTGGCCCTGGTCGGTCACTTTGAAGCCGAACTGCGGAATGCCGGGCTCGTCGCAGTGCGAGAGCTCAAAACCTGGATGACGAGGAGATGATGGTTGAAGACCACGCACAGACAAAAAAACACATACAAAAGTGATAAACAGGATTTTTAAGCCACTAAAGGCTACGTTTTCCAAAGAATGGCATATTCCCATTGATCTGCATAGTAAATGCTTCTTGATTGATTCGGGGCTTCAGGAACTCATTTCCGTTTGAGTGCTGAAGAGGGTCGCGTTTTAAAGTCCCATTATATTATATGGTGGTAAACAAAAGTCTTTCTGGAGACGGAGCCAGGCCCAATTAGGGTCTCTCCTGCAATTAAAAATGCAATTGAGCATTGGACATTTGCTGGAGTTGAGAAACGGCAGAGACAACGAAACATAAAGTGAGATGAGGTAAACAGGCCGAAAAACAAGAGGGCGGTTTAACTTGACTCAACTTGATCTTGACCGTGGCCTTTGTCTCTGTTTGAGCGCCCCCATCCCAGCCCCGCCACCTCCGCTCAAGGCGGTAAATGTACGAGGTCTGCTCTGCGGCAGAGGTGAAAGCATATTAACCCGCCGGCCGTGATTCATCTCTTCTCCTGCCGGCGGCGAGGCCTCTTCGCCCGTGCCAGATGTTATTGCAGTATTACGTGTGTAAATCTCTACCTGCTATCGCTCACATTTACCAAAAATACCTGCTGTTTCAGTGATGGGTTCCTGAAAACATGATGAGATTTTACATTCGCAGAAGATGATTACTTCCTTGTACTTTTTACTTGCCCTCCTCTGCTTTTTGCACAACAGTCAGTTCTCCAGTAGAAACGGGCAAATTTTGGCCTCGTAATTTGTGCTAGTTGCCATCTCTCTGTTCGACTTGAAAAGAGAGGAAATGTAATTATGCAATACTTAATTACATGTATGCACTATCACTTCAAAGACAGCTTGTAATTATACTGACTGCCCGCACACTGTCGCCGATGGCGCTTCATTATGTTGTTGAAAAGGACTCGACCATTTACTGATGCAGGCCCTCAACGTACCTGCGCTGTTAGTAATTCAGAGTCACCCAATGGATGTGGAATCGGATGAGAAAATGTCCTTCAACGGATGCATCTCTTTGTAACAGGAACATAGACCTTTGAGACCTAGACCCCATGAAGAGACCTAAACTCATTTTTAGAGATTATCCATGAAGTAACTGGGAAATAGCAATCATCCTACTCAAAACAACGCTTTTGAGTAACCCTTTATCATGAACTAAGCTAATGCACGACTTCAGAAAGCCAGGGCGAGCCAAACACACACACACACACACACACACACACACACACACACACACAAAAGAAAAAAGCTGGTGAATAGATGAATAAAACACAATCACATGCATTAAAAAAAAACCAAAAAAAACACCTTAAAATGGACCGTGGAATGCACTTCCATGAAGCCAATTCTTTTTTTCTTGGCCCACAGTAGCTTACGACCACACAATAGACCATGAGCAGATCAATTAGGGAACAAACAAAGGCATCTATCAGACGGCCACTTAGTGCAGGACACAAACTTTTAATGCACTCACACACTTGGTTTCTTTTATATTCATACACCAGAATCACTTGGAGAGATACACACCGACTTCAATCTCTGCAAACTAAACCACTATAATCCATTTGTTTAAACAAGCCAGGGCGAGGGCAGGATTTGACCGGAATTTCAATATGGCACAGGAATAAAAACAATAAGCAGTGATAGGGATGGAGATGGAGATGGAGATAGAGAGAGAGCGGGAAAAACCGACAAAAGAGGACACAAAAGAGAAGGACACTACAGTAAATGTTGCGTACTGTAATAGGCGAGCCTGAAGCCGGCGGCGGTCGCCTCCTGGTCTGAGTAGAACTCCAGCCATAGCTGGTTGGAGGTACTGGTGAGGGACAGGTCTTGCATAGAGGTCCCCGTGTAGGTGCCGAGTAATGGCGCCGCGCTGTCCTTGCCGTCATACACCTGTTCAGAGACGGACACCATACAGTACGTTACATCATTTAGCAGAAGCTTTTGTCCAAAGCCACCTACAATCAGAACAATTTATAATCTTCATATTTAGAGCTTTTACTTCAAAAAAAGTATGAATAACTGATCAGGCTTTGATTGAGTATTCACATGAATATTGGTTCCCGTAACAATTATGTTCAAATTAGGCACTATCTCTATTATTTGATTGGATATCATATGTATGATGTGACTTGCTGAAGTCGACTTTTACTATCTTACCCCATGTACTCTTCCAAGACCCGAACACCCCTTTGAATGTTTAAAAGTAAAGTAGATTGAACTGTAGAATACTCAAATACACTATGGGATACATGGTTTACTAAAGGGGTCAATAAAAATAATAAGTTAAGGCATAAATCACGCCAGAAATGAGAGGGTTATGGGTTTCGTCTGTCCTTACAAATGCCCTAATTGACTTCAATCGGACGTTTAGTCGGACGAAGCGTTTACTGAAATAATCCAGTCATACCTTGCTAATTCTTCACTGGATTTCTCTTTTACACTTCTCTATTACCCTACGAATATGAAACGCTGTGGGTGAACTTCATGCTGCAAAGAACGCAAATCCTTCTTTTTAGTTCTCTTCCGTCTTGGAGTGTAATTGTACTCTACAGATTGCCGCACTCTCATCATTAACGAGCCATATTTTTAAAAATTGTTGTTTGATTTGCACAAGTGACACCTTGTTTTGAAACTCTGATTCTTCACTTTCAATTGATGTGGAAAAATAAACAAGTCAAAGGGTAGCAAAAGTCCGGGTTTCGGAGACTACTTCAAGTGCCCGAGTGCCCAAAGCAGGACTCGTCGACACTCCAGACACACACTAACTTCTGTAAGTCCAACTGACGAAAGGGATTTTCTCAGCCTCTGAGACTTTCAATATAACTCAATTAGTCACATGCAAATAATGGTTTCATTTGTTAAGGGGATATTTGCTCCAGTTGTGGGACTGTGGACGAGACACATTTGTATTACATCCACAGCACCCACCAAGAGGGCTCAACAGCCGCCCATAGAAAGTGGTGTATTACATTTGACATTTGCCTTGTCTTCCCTGTGGTGCGGTTCTGTAATCCAGCTGCTGGGCCGCATGTGAAACGGCAAACAAAATTCCCTCCATTTCTCTTCCATTCTCTCCCACGTTAATTGTCATGGCCTGTGGCCTCGCTCTCTCTCTAATTTGAAGATTGTGATGCGAGTCAAACATAAAGAATTTGCCAAAAGGTCCACATTTATGTGTTCCTGTATACGTTTTTTTTACCTTGAGGATGTCGCCCTGAGCCAGGTTGAAGGTGCTGCCGGTGATGTTAATGCCCTTTCCCGTTTGGACCTGGATGCTGTAAACGCACTCGTGGCTGTTGTCGTAACTCATCGGGTAGTTGGGTGACAGGAGGACTCCCACGTTGTTGGACACAGCTGATCCGCATTCGGCTGCGATTTAAAAAAAAAGAAAAAAAAAAAGAGAGACAATCAAACACACAACACAAGAACAAGAGCAAGCACATCAAAATCTGCAATCGCGGGAGGGTGGGGGTGGGGGGGTAAAACGAATAGACTTTCTATTAGTGGAGCATCATAATGGAACTAAAGTGATAAAGGTAATTTAAATTGCTTATTTGGTTGATAAGAATTATGTATTCATCCAAGTGTTACTTCCTTTTATTGCTTTAGTATCATAATAATCATTATCAACTGGCACTGATGCATCGCAAAACACACTGAGCACAAGATTATCCCCTCCGCGTAAAATCATTACAGGTTTTATTTTGAAGATTCAGCCTTGAGGCTTTTCTGTTTTATGGCACAATGCTGGGAAGGATCTCTCTCCTAAGTGTGCTGTTGTTAAACCACAAAGTCACAGGCAAATTATGTATGCACTTAAAATAAAAGGGACATTTAGATGATTCGCACTGTGCTTTTGCCTGCATTTTTAATGCCAGACGCGGCACATCTCCAATTTTCCCCTGAAACATTGAGCATGCATACTCTCAAACTAATTAACTACCCACGAGCCTTTGCAAGTTTTGAAATCATTTTGCCATTTGCCTACAATCCCTATTGTCTTGTAATATTCATGATAATTCAGTAACACATTTTCACCACATCACCAAAGGCATGTGGTTGGACCGGGAGCGAGTGCATGTATAATATGGCCTTTCTTCATGGGGTCTAGTAGCACTGTACAATACACATCAGGCGCCGTGAGGCCATGGGATGATTTTTGGAGTGTGTAATGAAATCAAGTTTCTGAAGAAATGCACCTTCCAGCATCTGAGCGATACATCTTGCTGAAGAAAAACATAAAAGCATAAAAAACAACACATCTTGGTTGTTTTAAGTTCTGTTATATTAGAAACTATTTTTGACACATAACCATCAATCACCTCCGTCAAATTCGCCTGAATCTGGGTAAGATGGACAGAAAGCGAATTTCCCCAAAAGAGTAGAATGTCCTTTTAAGTGAAAACATTGAGATCTCCTCAGCAGGGTTGCAACAAAGCATCTTAAGTGTGAGAAACATAAGTGAGAAATAATGTCCCCTGATCCTAAAGTCATTGAACAATAAGGCCTACAGAATTGGCCAGCTAATACAGAGACATGGCTTGAGAGTCAACGGACTACTGAACTCTGTACTCCCACATTCTACCGTACTGTAAGTCAAACTCACACTTCCTGGTAAGAGTAATCAATCCGTTCTCATGCTGGCTTAACTATTACAGTCAAAATGTCTAATGTTTGACATTGATAACATGCACATAACATGCACATCAGCACATACCTTCGTCTGAACAAAGATCAGACATAAACTAAGGCGTCAGAGAAACTCAAGACTTATTGACTGTGTGAATCCTGCAACATATCATACAAAGACCAAAGGAAAACGGTATAAAAAGCTGCTGACCACGTACCCACACACCTTGGAAGAGGGGCGCTCCACATGCGCCGGCCACCTCCCAAGCACACAATCTCCTTAGCCCCTTGCAGTCGGTAGCCTGTGTTGCAGAAGAATGCTAGCGAGTCACCAATTCCAAACCTGGCGCCCGTGTGCCAGCCAAACTGTGGGGTCCCAGGGTCCTCACAAGGCTCCAGATCGTACTCTGGAAATACACAAGACAAACACACAGAGTCACTTGGACTGAAGAGCTGCTAAATCATATATGATATTGCATCGCATTCCTTCTTATTGCGATATAACAACAAAATGAGTGCTTGTTGATGTAATTAAAATATCGAGAAGGGAAACTAAGGTCTGATTCAACTCTAATATGAGTGACAAAAACAGCCTAACAAAATGCTGGCACTTTGGGGATGTGACCAAATTTCATCACGGCTCATGAAGGTTAAAAATGCTAATGGTAATCGGTCCAATCTATAGACGCTAATTGCAGAGCACACAAGGACACTTAGACAGCCCTCTCCGTCAGATAGATCATCATGAATATTCATGGCTGCGCAAGTTATGCTTTGCTTCATTGAACAGGAGGCAAACATTTAGCCAGACTGCACAGGAAGCAGATTCTCACACTTCTAAATTGGGTTTTTTTTCCCTCCAACATTAACCTTCTTTCTTGTAGCTCTCTCTCTCTCTCTCCTTCCCTCTCTCATATGCGCTCTCTCTGTCCACCACTATCGCCATCTGTCTCATCTCCCTTGTTGATGTTGCCTGTGTCTCCCTCCCCGGCCTCCCCTCTTAAGTCCTAGGGATATCCACCTTTAATGCATGCTTTGATGCTCATCCTGTGTAACAGACAGCATCTACCTTGTTGACCTCTTTGGCTCTTAATTATCCTCCTTGGATCAGCATGGCCCCCGAGGTGCTGCCTACCTTAAGCTCGCTCCTCCGCTGACAAATCGCCCCTTACATGTTACTTTAGACGTGCTTTAGAGGGGCTTCGTCTTCTGATCTCTTGATCGAACCCAACAACCCCCGCCCTCATTTTATCTTTGTATCTCGGGCTCCCTGTCTGACACACACGCACACACACACACTTTGTTTTCCCTATCCTTGCTTTTACCATCTCCAACCTCCTCCTCCTTTGATCCATCTCCCCCACACCACCACCTCAACCCCCTTTGCTCATTCCCACCTGAGAAAGAAATGTTGAAACCCTGCAGCGATATGGAGAAGTCGGAGATGAAGCGCAGCTGAGCCTTGAAGTTGCCGTAGAGGCCGGCGTTGACCGTCGTCGGCCGCTCAGACCCGGTGAGCCGGGCCAGCGGCTGGGCAAAGCTGCCGTTCTCCGTGATCAGCAGGTAGTCGTGGTGGTCCTCCAGGTGGAAGGAGTGGAAGGTGAACTGGACGCCTTTTGAGGAGCGAGAAGAAGCTCTTTCATGAATGACGGCCGAACAGACAAACTAAGGTTTCGTTTGACACAAAATGATTTAATAAATGGGAAAATGGAAAGCTAAATGCTTCAGTCAAACTATGCAACAAAGAGATGAATGAAAATCCTACGTCATTAACTGTACTGTTAACTCTAATTAAACTGCTGATATTAGATAACTATTAAAATGAGCAATTAAATAGCAGAGCTATCAATTACAATCAACCATTCCTCCGTTGAGCCTGTAATATCTTAGCAACGGCAAAAGGTGAATACATGAGCCGCTTCCTCTCCATCCCTACCTTTTCCGTGGCTGACCTCTACTGTCCAGGTACAGTTAAGGGAGCTGGGGTACAGCTCGGGGAAGCCGGGTGACAGGATGATCCCGCCGGGCCCTCGGATGTCACCGCCGCACGACGCTAAGTGGAGAGCACGACAAACAGATTTAGAACCCGTTCTGTAATATTGTGGCGTGTGAGAATGATGATATACAGTGCTCACCGCTTATGACCAAAAATGAATACGAGCTCAAACGATAGTAAGAGAGGAAGACCGAACAATAAAGGCCTTGTCGCTCACGCAAAATAACCGACTGACATAATTGAAGTGATGAAATGAAACACCTCTAAATATTGTTTAAAATAACTAAAAACATGTTTCCCCCTCATATTTATCACACGTGCTTCTTACTGTGGTTAGGAAGGTAATAATAATGTCGAAGGTTGGCCAAGGTAAAAATGCAAATACTGTCCTTTATTGAAATTACACTTCAGTGTGTTGACTGTTGACATATAATTGACTGTCAGGGAGCTCCTTATCTCATCACAGGAAGTTAATGAGATAAAGCTCCATCCTCATTGGCTGTCTGGGGTGTGGGGGGGGGGCGGCGTCAGAGGGTTAATGCCAGATCCGCCTGAAGGTTAACTTGTCTAATTGGGTATTGTTCAAACCCACCAACCATTTTTTAATACCATCATTGTGTTTCGCCAAGAAGGTCATCTCACATAAAGGGCTCGGGTTTGTAAATAAAGCATTCATAAAATGGGACTCCATTTTGGGCACACATTGCCCTGAGGGTGGCAAGAGATTATGAGCCAATTGGATGGTTCGTTCCCCAACCCCCAAAAAACCACCCGTTGACAAATATTAGAAGAACAACTCTTTTTACAAGTACACATTTTCAAAATAACGAATGTTGAGGAAGATCAGCGTGATGCCAGAGGCTTGGCAGCTGTATCCCCCCCCCCCCCCCCCCCCTACCACACACACACACACACACCTCCTTCTTCTACCCTTCTACCCAAGGGCCCTAAAGCTAGCACAACACATCAAGGCCTCCTGAATCCTTACCCACCAACAAAATTATATCAAATGTTTTATTGATGAGCCAAAATTACATAAAGTCATTAAAAGTGGATGAGCACACTTGGCGGAGGAACTACTTCAGGGTGCCGCCTGGGCAGAGGGCCAAGGCATTTGGTGTCTGTCTGCTGTACACCTAGGCACGAGTCGCTCCAAGATCCACGCCGAAACCAACCGCCGGGAGCAGGCTGAGGCGCACAACGCCGAGTTATATGCTTGTGCGCGTCCCAGCGCTTTCAGCCTTCACACACCCCTGTTTGTACTGCTCCTAAACAGCGCGTGACCGAGGGACATTATGTTAAAAAACGTTAAAAACATTTTTTTTTTACACTTTTGAATAAACAGTAATAGTTCTGAGTGTGGGGATCTGGGGATTGATTCTCTTGAAGTCGTTCCTGTTGGAAGTGAAATATGGTAAATTTTTGGGGAAGGACAGAGACAGTCATTTATTTGCTAGATTACAAAAGACTAGGATGAGTTGATGTCCACAAACTCACCTGCTGTCGGATTGGCCAACATGCACCGCAAGCTCTTGCCAAGTAGGGCAACTTGGTTCTAGAGCAAGCTTATTTCTTCCTTTCTTTTTACATTTAGAGATAAACGTTGGACTCATCTAGCTCATCTAGAGTCCATGGAATTGGCTGTTTCAAAGCTTCAATTACCTTTGACAATATCTACGAAAGTCTTAACCTCACCTGAGCCTGAATGAACTCCAACTAATTAGGCAAATTCTTTGATTAACATTTATCTACATCAAGACTGTTGTCGTCGAGGAAAGTTGTAATGTGCGAGGGATGAGGAACAAGAAGTGTGTGGATTAATGTGCCAGGGCCTGTTTGATGATGTTTTTTTTTGTCTTTTCTTTGTTTTTTTGTTTGGTTTTTTTTAAACCAGGAACAGGTCAAGTGCTCCTGTACACACCATCGCAGGTGGGCAGCGAGTGGCTCCAGAAGTGGTTCCCCTCGCAGACCAGCGGCTCTTCATGGCTCAGCCTGTAGCCGGGGTCACACTGAAAGGACACCGTGGCGCTGATGGACAGGTCCCGGCCGAGCCGTACCCCGTTCACCGGGATACCGGGGTCCATGCAGGAGTAGGTGTCCAACGTCACCACTACAAAATAAATAAAGGAAAAATCTGCATAAAAAAATCCATACAAAGTGCTTCTACCAAGTGCTTCTTGCCCATTGAATGGCTTTTGCCTTGGAATATAAAAATAAAACCATACAACTGTGAGGATGGAAAATGGGCTCAGAGTGCTAAAATATATTATTATTATTATTATATATTAAAGTATATTATATATAAAAGTATTATTATTAAAATATACTTAATACTTACAATGTACTTGTACTTAATATACAGTAACCTTGTTAAACTGCACAGTTTTGATAACTACCATTAGAACATAATACAGACAGCCCACAGTGACCATGAAGTCATGGTTATGCTGATAAAAATAATTGTGTAAATAATATATCAACAAATGTAGCAATATAATGGTAAGTTAATAAAGGGGAAAGGAGCCTTTTAACCTTTTACATTCATTAATGTAAATATGCAAACTATATCCGTGAAGTATGATAACACTGTATGTTCGTGTTCAACTATTTCAAAACAATCGCAAAGGTCAATCCTTGCTTATTAAAAATAAATCATAAATGTTGACCATGCAGGATATTTTTTGTCATACAATATTTGTCGAAAAGTAAGGGGGCTGAAATTCTCCGGAAGCAGGAGATTTAGTTTGACTTTCCCCTTCGACTGATTTCCAACCGCCGCATACGCAGAAAGTGGGAGAGGAAAAAAATGACATGGCACTTGAGACAATGGCGCAGATGTGAGTTTTATAATTAGAGACATTCAATTGTTTAGAGAAGCAGTCGGACTCCCATGATGTGTGACAGGATGAATTCTCGGCAGCCTTAGAGCGGTCTGCTTTTTGTGTATTTAAAAACATACATCTTTTCGTTACTCCTCTATCAAATAAAGCATATTAACCCATGAGAGAGTCACACGGAATCCTCCTCGCAGTAAGAGGAGGAAAGTAGAGGGAAATATTGTTATCGGCAGAATACTTCAAGGCAGAATTGAGAGTACGACCCGGGCAAAACGCTTCCTTGTCGCCTTTCTGCCAATGAGTCCGTCCACCAATTCGGGTGAGCAGCAATGATTTATGTTAATCTCCTGCTTTGGCTCCGTGAGGCCAGTGCTCCAGCGCAGCCTCCACTCCCATTCAAGGCGGTAATGCAACGGCAAGCTGCTCCAGGATTTCCCTGACTATATCGTCATCATAAAAAGGGTATTTCCTCTTTATTTTAGTCTCATGTTCCAAAAAGCGTGCAATTTGTTTGCCAAATGATGCAGAGGGTTTAAAATAAACCTCCTGACTTTGCGGTACGGCAGTTTCAGGGCATGGACTGACAACCGGTAGGCCTATGTAAACCATTATCTGTAAAGCATTTGATGTTGTAAGCTCCAAGTCGGACTGCTTCTCATTTTCTGAGCAGCAGGACAAATTAATGGTCATCTTGAGCCACAAACGCGCCAAAACGGACTAATGTGCAGCATGGAGATATTTTGCAGCCAACGTGTAAGTGGTAAAAACAAAAGCGTCTGGGAATTATGCTTTGAAATACAGTTAAATTGGCAGGAAAGCGGTACGAACATGACACAGCAGATGCACACTGACCGGCTGGCAAACCGATTTGATTAACTACGTGCACTTCATTTCACTCTGCAATCATTTCTAAAATGCTGTCATTACAAACTGATCCCCTTCAGTTGTCAGATCGCGTAGGCAAGCAGCGTCCTTTTAGAAAACATGGACGGAGGTTAAGGTGAATCTTGACTGCATGTCGTTAAATATTGTCACTGCGGGCAGTGTTTTTTGTTATTGCATCATTTTCCGCATCATTGACTGTTTCTACAGTTTCTGCCTGTGTTGTGTCAGATGGTTCGTTATGGGGATCGGTTGGGGGTTTGTTCGATTTACTAAACGCTGACGTAATAGAGCTGGTAAGTGCCTTGATGTCTGTGTTTAGTCAAAACATCCCTGTAAGTTTTTTGGTCATTAATCCTTTCCATAGATGTTTTGTCATATTGTGTATTCAACATTTCTAAGTGTTAAATATGTAAAATTATATATATATATATATATATTAGAGATGGACTGATCCACTTTTTATCAGTTCTGATCCCATTGCAAAACATATGTACAGATACCAATAGTGATTCTGATACCAAGGCTGTTTTTTCTTTTTTTTTTTTACTTTATTTCTACTCCAAATGTAAACTTTATAGTGCTTTTTATCCAGATAAACCGCAGCTCCCCCGTTGACTTGTATTTGTTTACAGGCCAGTCTTCCCCTTTCCAATATGGCGTGGCGTTAACGTATAACAGCAACGGGCCGAAACAGTTATGGTGCATGAGTGCATGGTGCATGAGGTTTATGTGACATCCCATATGAAACCTCAATGAAACAGGGCACATATGCCAGAACTTTATATCGAAAACTCCCCCACAGCAAGGATGAACGAACCCAGAGCTGCATAAAGCACTTGTGTCAATGATCACACACTTGCAATACTTTATTCCACACCGATTGAAGTATTGCTCGAGAATTCAAGAGAATAAATTCTCTTATTGTCCATTTTGGGAGTGGGAGTGGAGGGCTGGTGCCTATCCCAGTTGACTACGGGTATAAGATGTTAACAACTGAGCAAATCGACACTATTTTTGTCAATTGTTTTCTATTGAAAATCAACAAAGTACATCACAATACACATACACCTCTTCCCACCTCTTGGAGACCTCGCGCCTAACTACAACCGTAAACGAGAGATTTGTATTTGTCTAACGTCAACACTCCTCAAGAGAGAAAGCAACATGTTAATAACAGAAAATCCAAAAGCAGAAAAAACATTTCTGTCGCTTTTGCCAGGTGGAGAGAACATTCATCTTATGAGCAATGCAGTCGGACGAGCTTCAGCTGGTGTTGCCTTATAGGGGCATGTGGAAAATCATTCTACTTGTGCACAATGACGCATAGCAGGTCCAGTTGGCGTTCCCACTTAATCATACTGTTGCACACACTGTTGTATTGCTGCCTTTCCTTTTGTTTTTCCAAAATTCAAAAACAGAAAATTAAACCTCGCTTACCGGCTCTATTGGCTGCACAAATTAATTTCAAATGGCACCAATCAGGACACGTGTGGATTTGAAATAAAGAAAAGTGAGTGTAGCTAATCAGTTTGCCTGCAGGCCAGTATTTTTGGCGAAATAGGTGGTTCTTTGAGGATTACTTTTCAATTACACTGGATTTATTACCATTTAAAAAGTAAAGTCATGAATTCAGTTCCCTCCTGGCGATGAGTCCCAGTCAACTGTCTTTTGAGGAAACGTGAATGCTGGGGGAAAAAAAAGGGAAACTGCCAAACCAGATGCTGCCGGGTTTAATCCATATCCAAAAGCTGTCCAGCTACTTCGAGGTACCATTTGATTCTTCCTGCGGCGTTGCTGTCAAAAACGGCAGCACTGGATCCAAGCCAATTTCCACCTGGCGTTGTGGCAGTAGTTTTATGTGATTGACCTAGTCAACGGCTTTGGACATGTCAGCAAACACTACCTTGTCTGTTGTGGACTGTCACTCTCATATCGGCAGCTTGTGAGCTCAGCACAACTGGGTTTCACATAGACTGGCTCACGTAGATTCCACATTTGCTGAGCGAGACCTCGCAAGGTAAGCTAAGAAGCGTTTTCATGTATTGCCTTTGAAAATGTTGGTAATTACTGCTGGAAAGACCTCTCGAACAAAACATTCATTCTATTCATCCAAAAAGGAAAATATGAAAACAAAACAAAACAAAAAAATACCCATCAATCACAACAACAGTCTTTTTCAATGAAACCAAAACGGGACTGTGTTTTCTCCATCCCCGCTTTATTCATAACAGCTCATAACCCCACCAATTTGTAAGACCAATTTCCAAACAAACTGCGCTGGGAAGCATCCCTAAGCATTTGGGCAATAAGATAATGTGGTCTAAAATGCCATGGAAGAGCCTAATATGATCTTACAGTTATTGCTTTCCAATAGCCAAGTCAACAAAAGAGAGATGCACCGGAGATCACACTGTAATGAGCGGAGGAATAAGTGGTCTACTTTCAGTCAATAATACAGATCTAATAACCGACCTTTATGGATCACATCTGAGTGGTAGTGGTATTAGTGCCGGTCCAAAAACACCAGTGGGACACAGTTGGGTCCGCTCCACCCTCCCCAATAAATAAATGGGTAAGCTGCATGATGCATGATCTTGTGGTGACCATGGAGACCAAGCTGTTATGTCATGTACTGCATTGGTGTTTCATTGCTGAAGAAAAAAATATATCTACAAGACATTGCAGCATTTTTATTACAGTATTTTATTGACGCGTGCATATATTAGGTAAGGGATAATGTTCAGCCAGCCGGTCAGTACAGCAAAATAACCCTCAGTACTATGAATGACTGGCTGACTGCACATCATCCCGGTTATTATATGGCTGCTTACTAAATAAACAAAGACAGAAAATTGATTTGAAATGGTTTTATAACTAGTATGCCTAGTGCTTCAAGAGCTTTAAGAGCCAAGATAAATAGTAGCCAACACTGCAACAACAACAACTTGGAGTTATACTTGAGTACATTTAACACCATGTAGTCCATTGCATAACATTAATTTAATAAGAAAGGCATTTTTGGTGCAATGTGCGAGTGGTCTTTGAATAATGTGTTTGTTGACATCCTCAAATGCTGCCATGATGGAATTAAAGTTAATTTACGTATATGATTCTCTATCAGTGATTATTTCATTGCTAATCACATACAGACAGCAGAGTATCATTTTAGCTAACCTGTTCAGGTGTTTCTTTTTTTTATAAAAACAACTCCTACAGTAACTTGCATCCATATCTTTAAACTCCAGATATTCTGTCTTTTAACTGACTTATTTGAACCTTGAATCCCATCTCCACTCTCTTGTGTCCAATTATGCTTCTGCAATATTTCAGGAGGTGCTGGCCACCATGTCCGCAGAAGTATAAGAGCCAGGGTTTCACAAGAGCCTCCCTGGGCTCTTGTGAAACCACTTTCCAAATAATTGATGAGGTAGACTTGAGACTTTGTGGATATTGCTTATTTTTCGACATCCAATTGAGGAGACCTGATTTGATAGTTTTTTTGTACTTTTTTTTTCATGTTACTCCACCCGCTGTAAGTGAGGACCCCCCATGTTCCTCCATCGTCTTACAATCTCACCCTGTGACGCCTCGGGTAAAATTTCACAAGACGTCGACACATGACTACGAAACCACCAAAAACCAGAGGAAACGTTCACATAATGCGCCTTCTCGGAGTCCTTTTCTTTGTGCGCAAAAATGAATCGCTCCCAACCGGTTTTGGCAGCCAGATACTAAACTCAAATCAAACTCCCAAAGAAATGCAACCAACAGACTAACAAGCATTTGACTGTGTCATTCGACTTCTCTTAAGCTTGTCCTTCTTTTCCAACTTTACATCCACCTGTTTCAGAGAGGACCCGGTGCACGCTGCACTACACTGGTTGAACTTTTGCGTGGTGAAGCGCGCGAGCCATGACGTAATCCCCGCTGGGCCAAAAGAAACAAGAGGTGAAGTAGACAGGAAGTACATATGCAATATGGAGGAGAAACTGATTTTAGTGGCGTCCGAATTCCCCGCGCTCTACAACCCGTCCTTACGAGTTTATCGGGACCTTTCTGAAATTCCTGTGGTGGAAACAGGTTTCCAGGTGTGGGTTTAAATGCTGTGGCGATTTGATTTGTGATACGTGACCCACAGCCAATAAATATAACCGACAAGATATGATTATTCCCTGTGTCACTATGTCATTAAAATAAGATAGTGTTGTGTGAAGACATTTCATGTTATGTTTTGCTGTAGCAATATAATAAGGTAATATACAAATATAATCAATGAATGTAATATTAAGAATATTAATTTAAAAAATATAATAATAATACCTTAAACACTATTGCTGTGCCGAAGTAATGACAGTCAATTTTTCATACCAACCAATAATTTTTATCAGAAGATATAAGATATAACAACTATACAATGTACAATAACAACGTCCTATGTAAAAGCCTCTTAATAAGTCTCTTAATCTTAATAATGAGTTTATAGACCGGGCAGGACCCTCTTCTTTCATTAGTGGTCCTGATGTTTTCTCAGGCAAGAGGTATTTAGGCTCAGACATTACAGACGCCTTAAATTCTCTCGTCTAGGATTTTCGCCTGCTAGTCTGACTACTTTAATCCCGTCTTTTTCCTCAAGCATGTGTCCCTAACCTTCAAACTACCGCTTCTGCCTACTAAGTGCAGCAAAGTGCAAGCACTGATTTTGGTGGAAAAGAAAAGTTAGTGGCAATATGCAGAATTTGGGGGTCATAACTCAGCATGAAAGCCGGTGGGATGGGGATATTATCAAGTAAAATCATAGCCTTTGAGTATCACATTTAATCTAGGGCTCTGTTGACAATAAAAAGAAAACAAGTAAGATCTCACATCTCCTTCAGGCTCTGTGTTGATTTTTACAGCACATTATGCATCTGAGGTATAGCCATCCTTTGAAAGGTGTGTATTCAATCGCCTACAGTCATTGATTATTTGTCTTTACGTGGAGGCCATCCCACGACTTTCCATACAACTGGTCCTGCTGAGAATGAGGTTTAACGAAAGTCAATTGCAGAGAAGTCTGTCCACTCGAGTGCCACGTGGGCAATGCTCCCGGCAGCAAGTCTGCGGCCAACAAGACACGACTTTAAGGCAGCGCCCTCAGTTTTTCAGATTCTCCTTAATTAAAACACCTGATAGAGTGACTAATGACTAATCTTATTAATCTATAATAATACTGCATTTGGTCTGACTACGTCCGGTCGCGTCTTTAAGCCCTTACAGACCAGAAGTACAGCGACACATTAGGCTGGCTGTCAAATGACTTGGTCTCCCACTGAACACGCTGTGCCTGTGCTCTAAATTGGACCCCTTTTCGAGTCAAGGATCCAAATTGAATGAATTAGGCCGGTCTTGGCTCAATTTATCATCAGTAGTTATATAATTGGTACGCTTATGACACTAATCACAAATAAAGGTGTGAGAATGCACTTCTTTTGACAAATGATTAAGAAACACTTTATTTTTCTTTTCCTCTCTAAATATTAGAAGAGCACTTTTCAACCCAGCTCATAACTGGCTTCCTGGGCATGGGATGTTTTTTTTTCTGTTTATATTTTGGGACACATACAATTTAAATATTAAAAATAACATAAAATAGAATAAATAAATAAATAAATAAATAAATACAAATGAATGGCATTATATTTTTTTTAATCTGAATAAACATGAGATATAATAATAGCAAGAAAATAATAAAATAAGAAAAATAAGAACAATTCTTGAAGACAGGTGTACAAACCTGAACAGGCAGCGTGCATACCTTCGTAAAAAATCTTGAAGCCGCTGTTGGAACGGCTGTTGTCCGTGGTGAAGAGCAAATACAGGAAGTTACTGCTGCTGAACAGGAACTGAGGCACCTGGGTCCCATTGAAGGAGCCGATCAGCGGCGAGAGGAGGTTCGACCCGTCGTGCACTTCCAGAAAGTCGTAGCTGAGCTCCGTCTGAAACCTGACAAATGTGGGCAGAGGGTGACTAAACACAGAGCTAGGGAAAAGGGAAAAAAACATTGAGCACTTATTTGGTTTGAGTTAAATCCTACTGTGGCGATGCGTCAAAACAACCCTGTGCGCCGGCTTGTGTGGCAACTTCTCCACTTACTTTGAGAAGATCACTGTGTTTCTCTTTAAAAATCCCTGGTGGCACAGATCTGCTCTCCCTGGCCCTCCCCTCAGCACACTACATCCTCAATTGAGTTTTGTCACCTATAAGTTTAAATGTATTCTTCCAGAAAAAAAAAAAACCCTGTTCCTTATTATGAGAAAAAAAATGTAAATGTTGTCGATGCAAAGATCGGAAATAAATACATAAAATAGAATCCCAGGCCTGTAGCACTGCAAGCTACAAAGACTGCACAGGCAAAATGTCAGCACATTCAAACTAGCTGTGGGGGGTGGGGGGTGTTTGGGCTCTTTTCCAAGATAATTCATAACCAAAGCAGCTCTTTGTTCTGCACAGCGGTGTGTATTCCAGCAGCAAGGCAATCATTATAAATATCAACATATTGCTGTTAAATCCATTTTGGGTTCCCCCCCCTGTTTTGAGTACTCGACATGTTTGCAAATGTTGTTTTTTTTATTCGATTTGCCTATAGGAAACACAAATCAAGTCAGTGAGGGAAATCCAAAATGACTTGAGGATTTGCTTTTTCTCACACCGTTTGACAAAGTGTTCCTAACCGTCTCCCAAGGCAGTGGTAGCTTAATCCGTGTGGGAACACACACACACACACACACACACACACACACACACACACACACACACACACACACACACACACACACAACACACACACACACAGTGTAAGTGGGCGTGCATGTGATTGCATGTGTGATGACGTCTGCCCGGCCCTCGCGGGAGTGTCTGTCTGCGTTCTCTAGTTCTATCTGGAGTATATCTTTGTGAGTTTTTTATTTTTACTCTTTTATCGCCTCCCTCCACGGCTGAGTTGCTGGCGTGCCAACCTGTCAAAGCTGATCTTGATGGAACGTCCCGCTTCCGTCTCGATGACCCACTCGCAGCTCAGGGAGTCTTTATAGTAACCCGGCCACCCGGGGGACAGGATGACGCCGGACGGACCCGAATAGTGGCCCCCGCATGGTGCTGGACGGGGCCCGAGAGAGAGAGATAGGGGAGGAAAAACAAAGTTTCCAGCGTGAAGTAAAGGTTGAGAGAAGGATGTGAAGAAATTCGGGCGGAGGATGGGGAATGGATTTGTTGGATGGAAAGGTGAAAGAAAGGTGAAAGAAAAAAGGAAAAAGCATATGTAGAGATGGATGGAGAAGTGACGGTGGAATAGAGAAAATAAAAAAATGGGTGAGTTGGAGGATAATTGAGCAGCAGAAGGGAAGTGGGGCACAGAAGATGTTATATGAGGAAGATTCCACAAAGTGAAAGAAAAGGTAAGTGAAAGGTGAGAGAAAAAGAAAGGAAGGAAACACAGAGGAAGACGCAGGAGTTCAAAAATTCAAAACATAAATGACATATCAAAAATGGCAGATGTCAGAATTGCAAACAACATTTATTTGCAATTATGAGTGCATTTGACATTACTTTAAAACTCTACCAGTGGAAAATCTAGAGTATTATTATTAAAAGACCAAGGGGCCATTTTGCAGACACAGATTAGGTCTAATCTTAAAACAAAATCACATTTTTAATTTGGACTGACGGATATGGCCGTTCTCAGTCATGGTTTAAAAATATTCTCAGACTTGCCCTAGTCTGGGTTTAAAAAATCTGACTTCCAGAAGGAAAATTAGAGCTAATCTAGATCTAAGTGAAGCCTTAAATGAAATCTGGTCAGAGACAGGTTTAACTTTGGATTAATAGATGTGGGCCTCCAGGTCGACCTTGACGATGGATTATCTGGACCAAGACCAGCACTGAGACCAGAGAGAAGAAGCTGATTAGTTCTTCATTACCTTAGTCTTGCACTTCCTAGTCTACAACTATTTCCTCTTAAATTAAGCAACGTGTCAGAAAGGCATTTTTAAATTCTGGATTAAGTGGATTTGCTTAGTTCTGATATAGATTAAATCGCGCTTGCCAAAAACACTGCTAAAACACTTTTGTTTTGTCTCACCGCCAGAGAAAAAAAAACTTGACTCTTTTTTTCCCAAAACCCAGCGTCTGCAAACGTGGATGTATTTTGACGGATGGATGAACGCGCTAGCCTAAAACAATTACCATGCTTCTATTCTTAATTTGGAAAACGGGGTACAACGGGTGCGACGACTCGTTTCAGTCACGCCAATTCGATAGCTTCAGCGGATGCCTAATTAGTGCACAGAAAGGCTGTTCCGTACAAAGACCCCCATTCCCACACGCTCCACATGCTGTGTTCAACATGTTTTGCAGCCCCTTCACAAGAAACTCAGTCATTCCGGTACGCTACCTTCACACTTGGGTATGAGTCCGCTCCACATGACCTTGCCCCCCGCCAGGTGGCAGGTGATGGTGTCAGCGCCCTGCGTCTTAATGAAGCCCTCCTCGCAGACCACGGAAATGGAGCTCCCCAGCTGGAAACTGTCCCCGAAGCGCCTGGCATTCAGCGGGACGCCGGGGTCGGGACACTCGTTGTGCCCGAACGCTTGTAATCAAAGAGGACAGAGAGATAGAGTGAGGGAGAACAAGACGTGACTGGCGGCTGTCGACGCCTTTGGTGAATAAGCGATGGGGTCTTTCTGGGGGAGAGGGAGGGCAAGGGAGATCAGGAAAAAAAGATGAAGCCATTCGAGTGAAAGGGGGCAGAAATGATCATAGGCTACTGTACATCTGAGGGACTGCATTTAGCTCCTATAGAAACTGTCTGGATTTACTGTGGAAATATACTCAAGTCTTACATCTGCGCAGCATGAATCAAGATTTTTTAGCTTCAGGTTATGGGATGGATTTACTATTTTCTAACTCGGCCATTAATAAAAGGATGGTTCCCATCATTAACGGTTCAAAGCGAAACCTCATGGATTTGAGAAACTTACCATTCTGCTACAGCTTCTCACAGTGCTTAAATGCTGTCCAATGGGGCCTTTAAGCCATGGCATTTTTCAAATCTCCTCAAACACCTCCATGTGTCATACGAAAAGTAAAGGGCGCAAACCATGCATTTTATTCAGGTTTTTCCAGATTTGCCATTGAGTAAATCAGCTGTTTTGTCCTGCTCCGGAAGATGACGCCTATGTGGTCGTCCTCTGGAGCAGCTCCGTTCCTCTGCCCGAGGTCGGATCGACTGCCCGAGCGGTGCTACTCCCCTGCCCTGGCCCCTGGTCAACCTCCAGAAGGACTCCCCCAACCTGCCCTGTTCACGTGTGCGGGCTCCAGCTCCCAGTCCGTCTGGTGGGGTTGTTTCGCTCCCTGCTCTTCCTGTCCGGATCTTCCTGCCTGCTCAACCTTCCCAGCCCGCTGTGTAATCTCCTTTCCCCATTGTCTCCCTGCAATAAACTCTTCATCTTTGGCATCTACTCCTGAGAATCTGTGTATTCTGCATTTGGGTTCACCAGATAGCACTTGCGGCAGTATTGTGACAATCTGCAAGATTGCAAAGTTTGGATTTTGTTTTGGTGCTGTGTTTTGGCCCGTATTAAATTCTACCTGATATAGTGGCCTGTTCAACCAATAAGTGTTTGTTTGAAGCAAAGGACTGTGGATGTGCAGGTTGGTTCTACTGAGAGCTACCGTTATAAACAAACCTGGGCTGTGCAATTCATTTTTTGACAAATATCTCCATCAAGATCAATAATTCGATATTTTTGGGGGACAGTTGGTGCTTTTATTTGCCTTACTTTACTGAAGTGCAGTACTAGTACTGTAGTACTGTAATGCAGCCTTTAACTACATTGCAATATTAAGAAATAGTTTCCTTAAACAACCCCAACATTAAATCCCTCATTACATACTGCTGTAGGTGATGTTGAACCCTCGCCCGGACATCGAGTGATCAGCCTGAAACTCCAACTGCAGAACGTTGCTGTTGGATGTCAAGTGGGAAGGAACCTCCGCCCCCGAGTAGCGTCCAAGCATCATAGCCCCGGACTGGTCGCCGTCCTTGATGGTGAGGAAGTCGTAGGGCGGCTCGAGGTCGAAGTCGTTGAACGCCAGGTGAATCCTCGACCCGGGCTCGGAGATGATCAGCCAAACGCAGTTGAGATTGTTCCCGTAGCCTTCCGGGTAGTCGGGCGACAACACCGTGCCCATAGGCGCGGTAAAGTTGGAAAAACACGGAACTGGGGAATGGGAGAGAAAGTGGGAAATTTATTTTCAAGAAATTATGAATCATATAATTACATATATTCAACTGCCTCTATCACTGGTCATATACTAACGTACTTATATACTATTTATATACTTATACTTATGTATCTTCTTTCCCACCACGACAAGAATAGATTGAAAGGTTCCAACATAGAATAACCTAGAACACTGTAACTTGTTCAGCGATAAAAGCCTAGTTGGGACGCCATGAAAGCGGTAGGTGAAGAGAGTGGTACAGTTGCTGTACTGTATGAGAATATGAATCTATACAGCATCACTGGCGTATGGGAATATAGTGTACAATCCCTGAGGATACTTTTAAGTTGGTGAAACACAATACTGTTTACTGCTTTTCGTTATGGATGTGGGTGAGACATCATGATGGGGGTGAGAACCTCGAAAAATATGTAGGTTGTGTGTGACAAGGGAAAAAAGTGTTTGAGGCTGAAAATTCAGTCTTCATTTTTCCATAAATACTCAGAGCGGGAAGGGTTCGGGGTGGGTTGTTGTAAGCGCACTCTGTCAACTGAACGGACATTAACTCTTGAAATGCTTGCTCTTTTCCGTCTCAGCTATAGTGTGACGCAACAACCCCACAGCGCAAAACTGCCATTACTCCCCTTTAAATAGTTGATCGGCCATTACTCTAAGCTGTACAGACAGAACCAAAGAAATGCAACCAATCAGGATTTTTGCTTTAGGAATATTATGGCTCAATGCTACGGCATATTGCTCCCTTCTCAAACCAGTTCCAGTTATTGGCCATATTCACTGAAACCATGGAAATGGCTACAATAAACCTTGATATTGCTGATTTTATATTTCACAAGTTTTTCTGTAGTTTTGTTTAATAATATTGCTAAAAAAATGTATCATGAACAATCACAAATCCTCAGCAAAAGGTGATTTATAATTAAAGCCCGAGTAAAAGAGTTCCACAAATAGGAAATTTGATGGTGTCCATCAACCCATCAACAAGCTAAAGCGAAACCTTGTTTTTGCTCATGACCTCATTTGCTTGCATAGAAAGGTGGCTGCGGCTACCACTCACATATGCAGATGGGGATATTAGCCGACCACTGATTGTTGTTCTGGCACGTTATCGTCCGCTCCCCGATTAGCTCAAATCCAAACTGGCATTCGAAGCGCAGCACGTCGCCGTTCAGAAAGCCGCTGCCATCCTGGTAGCCGTACAGCGGCGTGCCGGGGTCACCGCAGCTTTCTTTGTCGATTTCTGCAGGTGGGGAGGGAAGGAAGGAGAATTTGATGGAAATGGATTAAAAGGGAAGGGAATTATCGAGGGAAAATTTAATTAAAGTACAACCCAAAATGCTTTGTCCGTGCCTTTTTGATGGAGTACGAGTCTCTTTTTTTAATCTAAAAAAGTGCGGCTGACTTGTCCTGCTGTGGCTTTGGTGCAGCGAGACAGAGAGAGAGCGAGGGATAAAGAGAAAGAAACAGCGGCTCACTCGCTCCACAAGGCGACACCGACGGGCAATGCAGATGGGCGGAGATGCTATCGGCGCTAAACCCTCGCCTCACCTTTATAGTTGATCTTGAAGCCGATGGAGCCCACGCTCTCGTCGGACTGCAGATGAAGCCACATCTGATGGGACATGCTGACGATCAGGTCGGGGACAAAACTCCCCGTCAACCTGCGGCAAAGGCCCAAACAAAATCGCAGCTGTGTTAAAATCCGCCCTTTGAAGGCACCCCCCCACTCCCCGATGGTGTGCCGTTACCTTAACAAAGAAAGTATTAAACCGAGTTTGATTAAAAACGGTCAGAGATGGATTATTTTGAAACCTGGATAAAAAGTTGAAAGTAAATCCCTTTCCTTTCAAAACAAAATATTAAGATGTACTTCTGTGACATTACGCCATCGTAATCGCATCAAACTGGGGTTTCCAAACTGACGTCCTCAGCCCCCATGGGCTCCACCTAGGAATTGCAGGGTCTGCAGCAAAACTATTATTAATTAATATAAAAAATATATATTTCATTCTTTTCCATGCTTTAATATAGCATTTAATGTAAAGATACTTACTTATCTAAGCAACTGGTTCAGTGCAAATAAATAGGTGAAAATGCCATTATATACATTTTGATAAAGATTATTTTGGGATTGTTTTTGTATAATCACAATTAACTCCACATATATCCATGATAGCCGTAAAAGAAAGTATATCAAACACTTACACTTGTATTATCGTTTTCGAGTTGCCTACTTCCCCTCCGTCCCCGATGGTCAGCGAGTCGTACCCGATCTCCAGATCAAACTCCTCGAAGTTGATCTGAATGACCTGTTGCAGGTTTAAACCAAGTTGACATTTTACAATCAACATTTTTATTTGAAAGCACTGATTGTTTCCATTCATTCTCATTTTGAAGCACTCACAAGACCCGAGGACATTCTCATTGAATCAGCATACTTACTTACTTGGCCCCTTATGCCTTCTGACATGTAGGGCAGCAATGAATCAGCATAGAGTTCATCAAATTATGCACCGAATATGTTTTTTTTCGTTTATCCATTAAGAGCACTGTTTCCGATATACAATCTACAATCTAACACATAGAAATGTTTTCTGACAGGCAATGAGCATCGCCCGCTTGGCCGTAATCCTATTTCATTACACGAGCGAAACACACTTGTTCGCTGGGCACGTCTAAAACGTCTCTTGAAATGTCTTATTTCAATGAAATAATATTTAGGTATGAAATTTAAAAAACACACGACAGTGACTCATTTCCGTAAGCTTCCCTGGGAAGGTGTACGCTCAGCGGTAGCTTAGTGTAGCTCCGAGGGTAGATACTGCGGAATATGTAGCACCTTACACATATTTCAAAATTGGCAACCCGGCAAACAATACCTTCGATCAGATAGCGATAGATAAAAATACCAATCCGGTGCTGTCACCTCCCCTCAATCCCCTAAATTCAGCCAGCTGCATTTAGATGCACTCAGACACATTTCCTCTATGAATAATGCAGAAACTACACCTAAATCTGAACGGGGAGGCAAACGCATGGCGCGAATCCCCCAAAACATTGTCTATATTTTGGCCACAGAGAGAGAAGGGCATAGTGTATTTCGGTCCGGTAAACCCCCGCATCCAAAGGGTGCTACAAACAATTGTCAGAGAGAAACGAACAAACCGGCTGTGTCGTGACTTCGCAGTCGCATTAGAGCGCAAATACAATATTGATAAGCAATAGCGGTCAGATGGAATTTTAGAATCGCTGTTGGCCAAAAATAATTGCCTGTTCATGTGCTGCCCGTATGTATCTTTCTGTCCCAGCTCTATCTGTCCTAATCATCACCAAGAGCACAAATGGTCACAAATCATAACATATACAGTGAATCACCAGTTATTACAAAAAATCCAATTGCATACAGTACAGACCTTCATGCTGTGAAATGTGAACATTTATGTCAAAAAGCCATTTGCGCATCAATGGTTGCAATGGTTGAAGCACAGAATTTCAGTTCTTTGCAAATATATATAAACATACACACACACACACACACAACGATAGATATTGATATAGATATAAACTACACCTAAATCTTAACTGGGATATATATAATATATATATATATATATGTGTGTGTGTGTGTGTGTGTGTGTGTGTGTGTGTGTGTGTGTGTGTGTGTGTGCGCGCGCGCGATTTAATAACATTTGTATTTAATTTTATAAAATTACAACATTTTAAAATGCAAAGAAAAATGTATGTAACGTTTCCAATTCAGTTCTGTTTTTTGCTGAACATTGCTTTACATTCTGCACGGTTGAAAGCAGTCTAACGAGTTGAAATTTGGCTTATTGCAAGGAAAATAGGATGAGATGGGCTAATGAAAGGCTACTCATTTTAATTTGTGAAATACGGTCTATGCTGTTTTTAAAGGAACATTATCACCACCAGTAAAACTTGGCAATAATTGGCAACGGCAGCTCTGTTGTGTTGGTAAAACACAGTAGAGGGATCGGGAGTCAGGCAAACACTCCATATTTATGTTTCAAGGGGAAACAATGCATTCGTAACACATACAGTGTGTTGATGCCAGCATAAAAAAAAGAAAAAGATAAAAAAGAAAGAAAAAAACACAAGATGGGGAAGACGGGCCCATCTGCAGCATCGCACATTCTCGCCACAGCCACACACAAAACTTTGCTCAGAATGTAAACGTGCACATCATCCTAATTCAAATTCAAACACAGTGATGGATATCGTCACACTAATGGACGGGGGGAAACCATTTCAAAAGAATGGATTGTTTGCCTGTCATGCAGCGGGGTACTGCGGGTGCTCGGCTCCAGCATTCACCGGTCCTCGTGAGTTTTAAATGATGGGGGGGGGGGGGTCAGGTTATTCGTTGTTAATTAGCAGCCTGACAATAACTTGACACCGTAGTAAATAACCCTCACCGGTTGGAATACCAATCGATGGCCAGATGTTATTGCAGGAGAGCAGCGATAATCATTAGGGAAGCGGCACCAACCTCTTTGCTTTGTGGAATAGCTGATCACATTTGATCATTGCATCCCTTAGTTCCAATTTCCCCCGGACGAGCGGTGGAGACCGCTTGCCAACAACCGACTGCCGATGTTAGCCGTCAGATCGGTAGCAGATCGGAATTCACAACAGATTACACGCTACTTTATACGCCAATGACAAGAGAATTATCTGCCATTTTGGGTTTAAAAATGTATAGTATAATATTAAGCATGTACACTTGTAGAGAAGTCTGTGGCCGTGCATCCATTAATCGGTAACCAGGAAGGCAATTCCTGGATAAATAATGCGGCCTCCGTAGAGGACAGTATTAAAAATGTTAAAGGATGAAAGTTCAGTCCTTTAGAGACCAGAGAAAAAGCAAAAAAAAGAAACCAGCACATTCACGTCTATGTCTAACGAATGAGTTGCTGCTAGTCTATGCTAGTCTATAATAACACAACTGGTACATTTAACCATCGGCGACTAAAGTCATCCTGGGATTTCCTTCATAACTGGACGAATTTATCAGGACATAAAAAAACAACTTTGTGTATCATAATATGTGCTGCAGACAGAGACCGTTTAACTCTCAATGTTTTTACCGTATATTCCCTTTAGGTGGTCACGGGCGATAATGACACACACCTAATTGGCCTTCGCGCCGGATGAACTGACTCAAACTCCATCGTAATTGCAGCACACATCAAAAGCAATGAAATGCAAACGGCTGGACATGAGGTAGACGGCAGAAGTATCCCAAGAGAGCCCGGGGCTTTCATGTGTGCCTAGTCATCACGGCGGCAGTAAAATGCTGTAAAGCAGAACTAAACCGCCGCGACGCGAGACCGAAGCCCCTCAGCGATGCGGTCTAGATTACGCAGGTAGACCCCCCCTCGGATTTGCTGCGGGACACCATGTTCGATCGTGCCCCCGTTGGATTACAGGATCATATGGTGCTCATTATGAAACGTCAATACTCAAATAAGTATCCCGGAGGTTAAAAACCTTTTGGAAAAGAGTTTTTTTTTTGTTTGTGTGTTGCGTTTGTTACCTTATTTGGATCGCTGGCCGTGATGATCCACACACACTGGGAGTTGCTCTCGTACTGGATGGGGAAGTTGGGGGACGTGAAGGTCCCCGAAGGACCCAGGAGATTGGAGCCGCATGTTTTCACTGCAGCGGGTCAGCCATAAACAAACGTGAATTTCAAGACATAAATCAATGTTGATTTTCAGATACTTTGAAATATTCCTTCCTACCAGATTGCCTGAGTGATGCTTTACATACATCAGTATGTCCATCTCAATCGACATACTGTATCTATGTGCATGGCCTAAAATACTATATTTGTTGACAATGTGTCTAATGTAAAAATATATTTTTATTCAAAGAATGTAATTGAGTACTGTGCTGTCATTGTGTATAACATGTGACATCCTAGCTGCCAAGCCAGCCAATGAGATTCTCCTCCGTTAACCTGTGATACACCCATCATACACCTACCCCTGTTATCATGGACTAAAATTGTTTTGATTGTTTTCAGTTCATGGTTGGAGTTCATTTATTTTCAATCTTGTTTCTTTATCTTCTAAAAAGGGCATAGTTCATTCAACAGCTAGAACAAAAATAAATAAATAAAAATCAAAAATTCAAATCCGGAGAGGAAGGGCTACACACGTAATTTCGCAATATAAATTCAGGGCACTCTACAGGTAAACAAAACAACTTCTGCGCCATATTACGGCAAGACAATAGCGTAATATTATGTCTGCGCTAATAGACGGTTTACTATTGGTGTTCAAATTAATCAAGTTTAAAATGTGCTCTAGGCTTTACCAAAACAAAGCCTTTTTCTTTTTTTTTCATTTTTGTCTGTTTTAAATGGAAAATGTTGAGAGCTGCAACCAAGGCGTTCATACATAATTAACGGTACTGAACTATCCTATCTGCACGAAGCCTATATATCCAGAGGAGCTGCCTTAATCAAACACGCTTTATTAGCTGCCGAGCAGCCGTGCTCACCCTTGCAGACGGGCCTGTGGTCGCTCCAAGCGGCGAAGACCTCGGCCACGCGCTGGCAGGTAATCGTTTTGGAGCCCTGCAGTACGTGATCCTCATCGCAGGTGAACTGAGCGGTCGCGCTGATGCTGCCGAGATAACAAACATTATGAAAAAATAAATTAAATTAAAAAGCAATCAATTCCAACTCCAACAAGCTCAGAGGTGCACTCGGCATGTATTAATGATTCACACCGCTGCATCTTTTAACACGTTTGTATTGGATCACATTGATGCACTCCATCATGAATTAATACATTTTGTGTTATACCAGAAATATGGATAAAAGAAAGGACAAAGGGAAGGAACTAAGCAAATAAGGAGCTTCCGACATGGAGATGCCAGGAAAATCACCTCAGCTTTTAAATCCTAAATACTACTCATGAAAGCAGTTTGCTGCTTGGTAATCTGATTCATCCGACTTAACATCACCAAACAGCGGAAATAGCATTTATTTGAGCAAAAATTATCAAATAGACAAAAGATTAAAACAAGGAGTTAAATAGAAGAATATAATGCATTAAGGTGATAGGGCGATATATACAGTAAATTAATTGAAACTGGAGTATAATTTCTGACATGGCATGTGTAACCGACCTGACACATTATCAATCGCTCGTAACTTGTCAAATTAATTCATTTGAAGAGTTGTATTTACCAATCTTGCTCACACTTTTGTTCAAAATTTTCAAACAAAACAGACCAAAGTCAGGCGTTAATAATAACATAAACAAAAGTTTCCAGCGACCCTCACACTCCATGAACTGGTTCAGCAGAGGTGAAACACGTAAACACTTCAGAGTGGTGTTATTTTATGAGCAAGTGTGTCGTTCCAATTGTAAATCCTCAGCAATTGAAATGCATCATAACTTATTGTGCAATGCATACTGGGGCATGTGATATGTGGGACATGAGGAACGTGGATTTCTCTGTCAATATGAATGTCTCTGGTTAGAGAAACAGACTATGTAGAGCAGTGATCCTCAACCTTTTTGATAACAAGGACCCTCAATTTACATGTGTTAAGCCACGGATCCCATTTGATAAGATTTTGTCTCCAAACTGAGAAGGTTTTTATTGTTAGATATTATTTAGTCCAAAATTCCACACCTGTCGATATTCTAGTTAGGGAAATAAAAGTGAAATTGTCAGTAAAATAGCCATTATTATGCATTCTCTAATGGTGCCAAGGTCTTGCAAATGTGATAACGGTGAAGTTTAAATATTAATCATTTTGCTGCAGACCCCTTGGAACCTCTTGAAGTTAGCCCTGGATACCCAAACCTCAGGTTGAGAATCACTGATATAGACCACCAGAACTTACTGGGGCATCCACATCATTAGCTCTGATGTTTTTCCTTTAAAAAGGTCATATATTCTTTTCCATTTCAGGTCATTCCATAACGTCTAATAATCAAATGTATGCGTTGTTTAATTGCTGCAAGAGAGAATCTCTCTTTTTGGTGGGTGTTGCACATTTTTTGCATGGCCTGACCTTGTAGGACTTAAGTTAGTGGTTAGTCTATGTAAATATGAAAATTCAGAATCTCGCTCAGACTTCCAGCCAAACCTGATTCCCCTGGTTGGTTTTTTTTTTGCCATGTTTTCTCCCCCAAATAGGACCACTGTATAAATTACATGTTAGAATGATTTTCACATTTTCAGCCCTATTGAGACCCTTAAAACAACACAACTAACGAAGCATTTGGGAAGGCTTGAATCAAATGATATGTGGGCCCTTTAATTCCAGTGGAAACCAGTGCCTTCTGCACATGAGCCGAAATAAGATAATATGTAACATGCTCAGATGCAGCACCAACTGTGCACTGTAGCAGAAAACAGAACAAGTGGAGTCCAGTGGGACACAGCTTGAGAGACCTCCAGACTTCAAAAGAACAAACTGCACAGTGTCTTAAGGACTGCTGGGGAACCCATTGCTCTGCATACTTCTTATATTTTATTTTTGCTCCGAGACGGGGTTTCTAGAGTGTCAGCACCTACTATTTTCAGGTTTTGTTTTGAAATGGAGTTTTAGTCCGAGATCCCAAGAGAACTCCACTACAGTTTGATTAAGGGATGAAAGGTTCAGCTCTTTTTAGAGACTCGGCCCATGACTCGATGAAAAGATTTGTAAGATGTTTTTCGGCCCTTCATATGTTCGATTCAGTTGGTTAAAGTTGCGGTCAGAGTGGTTTGTTGCTGAATTACGAATGGAATACAGGAAATAATTTAATTAGGCGGAACAATGCAACCCATGGAACCCCAAACTCGAGCCTAATCCCCTGAAAATTATAATTTCTTTGTGGTGTAGGGATGGTCTGGTTTGAGCAGCCACACCTGATCCCAATCACCTCGATCCAGGTCAGGTGTGGCTGCTCAAACCAGATCATCCCCACACAACAATCTTATAAGAGAAATTCAAAGTGTGAATCATAGAAATAATGTACTGCTCAAACAAACGAAACAACAACCCTCTTTGCCGGAGTGACTTCCAACTCCCAAGTCATTTAAAAGAGTTGTTTGCAAGTCATGCATCACTAGTTTTCTAACGGTGCAAACAAATGGCAAAACAAATGGACCAGAATGATACAAAACGATTGTAATATGCTCAAATAACTGCAATCAGGCTAATAAATAATATTTGTGCAGAAATGTGTCCGTGGTGGATATTCAAACGCAGCAGTTCTGCTCTTATAGTATGGAGATTCTCTCTCTCGCTCCCTCTCTCCCTCACCTTCTGTCTCCCTCTCTCCAACTGTGCTAGCAGGTGTGGATTATCGGTGATCCAATATTCACAGAAAAAGTTAATTCATAATAAATGTCAAGCATCAACCGCAGAAAATCTCAACTACACAATATTTGTTCTAGCCAATGCGTGGCAGAGTATGGCAACCAAAACTGGATGAAATGTTAAATGCTATTGGCTAATACAAGAGGAAAGGTCATATCAATAATGTCTACATATTTTGCATATGTGGATGGAATAACAAAGGCAATATGGATCAGGATAAGTCTGCAGCTCACCCCTCTGACAAATGTACCAGGAAATTGGTTTCATATTGCCCCACTGCCGCTACCCCCAAAGATATGTCTGGA
The DNA here is from genome assembly GCF_960531495.2 of Zeus faber. Classification (NCBI taxonomy): domain Eukaryota; kingdom Metazoa; phylum Chordata; class Actinopteri; order Zeiformes; family Zeidae; genus Zeus; species Zeus faber. The sequence continues at coordinate 28,138,415 of NC_137195.1, forward strand.
GCAATGGAATCCAGGGTTATTCTGCAGTTTACTACCAAACGTCATTGCAGCTGGATGGATGTGTGATCATCTTTCTCCACGGACCGGTGCCTCAATCTGAGCCATTTTGCATTTTTGCCGGCCACAAAATTGACTCACCTAAAGTTGGCGCCGATCCGTTTCCCATTCTCGGGCTCTCCGGGGTCCGGGCAGTAATTAGACACCTGCTTGATTCCTCCTTCGTTCACTGGGAGAGAGCAAGCGTGAGAGAGAGAGAGAGAGAGAGAGAGAGAGAGAGAGACGTCAGAAAGTTTCCATCAAAAGAAGAAGAAGAAGAAGAAGAAGCACCTTGGCTTCCAGAGTTTCAGAGAAATATTTCCTTTTTGTGTTGTTTGGATGAATGCTGCACTAACAAAAATATGGAATTCCGGGAATCTGGTGGTGACCAAAGTGCAAAGTAGTTAGTGCCTCAAAAGCCCAAGAGTATTTTCAGTTGCCAGTTATTTTATCGTGGCGGGTACACATAAGCTTTTCAGGTGTTATCAGAGTAAATGTGAATCCTTTCCCTCTAGACGAACTAGAAGGAATATATCTGGGCCCCGAAAGGGAAGTAAGAGGATTAAATAACCTTAAACTACATTAAAGGAGCCACAATAATCAGTCAGCGGGACTCTCAATACATACTAATGGTTTAAGTAGCCGAGATAAAGCCTCCTGGATAGAGTGAAACCTATAGTATCTGAAAGTCTAAAAGTTGGCAGGGTAGGCAGGGCAGGCATAAAAAAAGCCTCTGTCTCCGCCTTGCGACATTTTTACAGGAATTGAAAATTTTAGAATAGGATGTGAAAATCTGTGGAAAACTGCAATACTGCAACTTTGCATCAACATCACAGATACACAATAGAGCCTTGAATATGTAATAATTAAAACATTAAAACATGCAAAAAAAAAGACCTTGAGACTTTTCTCTCAAGTTAATTTACAAAGCTCTTCGAATTAGAAGTTCTAGCTTAGAGCCCCAGAAGTTTAGAAGTTAATTGTAGTAGGTTAGAAGGTTGTTGTTTTTTTGGTTTGTTTTATAATGGGGGAATTTACATGACAAACACACACAGGGCAGGTTGTTTCCATCAACTCACGCTGCATTTTAATGTTGGAAAATAAATTACAATCCTCTGCTATATTGTGTGCTTGGGAAAAGCAAATGTGCCGCCTATGCAGCGGGAAGGTTCTGGGACGACTGAGCTGATAGAATTTACTCTGGATGTGGTAAACGCTCATCTGCTTTGGCTATTACTGTGTGTGCATCACATACAGGACACAGGCCCGTTTATATGTTGTAAAGGTTTTGTGGTATCTCTTGGGAATTTTGTCCGATTTGCTTTCCTCTGGAGCGTGCGCCACATAACATCCAGTAACATGGTCTGATCTAGATGTTCATACAGTGATTGAGGGGAGATGGGTCGCAAATACAGCAGCAAACACCATGAGGGTCGTATGGAAAATGAACCGTTGTCTGGTTTACTTCACGTGCATTTCAGTCTTTTTCAGCGGATGTGACAGAAATTACTACTTCAAATGAGGAAGAGCACTGCATGCTTAATGAAGCTCTAAATAGCTATTTTCAAACCAATGTCTTGACAGTTTTCCTCTGGTCAGATACTCTCACTGTCGCAATGTTGCTATTTAAAAACAACTATATGGAGCTAATTCGTGAGCATTATTCTTCCTCATGTACCAGTACCAGCACCCTGATAGAGATTATTGTGGTGTGGTTTAAGCAGCCACAACTGTCTTGGGTCTAGGTAATTGGGCCCAGGATCATGGTGGCTGTATGCCTGTTACTCATTTGAGTAATCAATGAGTAACAGGTAAAACCCCCGTCTCCCCACACACACAGGAGAGGAGAGCTTGCCATGACATGTTGTCCATCTGCTCCCTCTTGTTCCACCTTGCCCACTCTCAAGAATAAAACTGGTACTTTTCAAACCTGCCTGTGTCTCTGTGTCGGAGGGCCCTCAAAATGTCAAATGGATGGCTTGTGGCAGGCCATACCGCCACAATGTGTCCCTTCCCCACCCTGTTTGGGTGCCATTGTGGCAGATCTGACTGCCACAGTTTTATTCTGGGAGTGGGAGTGGGCAAGGTGGAACAAGCCTGGAGCAGATGGACATCATGTCATGACAAGGGCTTCTCTCCTGTATGTGTGGGGATGGGGTTTTTACCTGTTGCTCCTTGATAACTCCAATGAACAACACGCGTACCTGACCACCCTGATCCTGGGCCCTATACCTCGATGCAAGACATCTGTGGCTGCTTAAACCACACCACCCCCACACCACAATTATAGTGTGTGTACTTTCCTTTTTGTATTTAATCTGATGGATATACATCCTTCATCCAAGCCATTGATACACCTGCAAGGCCTGCTGAAGTAGGCTGTAGTGTACATGACTTCCCATACAGACCTGAGAGCTTTGGCTGCTGTCCGTAGACTACGTTTTTTCCAATTCAAGGTCCCTTACACTAAAGGTCACATGTGAAACCACATAATGATCACATGGCGTGACTTGTGATATTTCACATTTACCCACATGCCGCCACATGTGAAATGCAACTGAGAATATGTATTTTTGGAACAAATTGGATGTGATAACACATAAAAAAAGCACATGTGAAAGTGACAACATGTGATCACAAGTGAAATCATGTGACTTTTGTAAAAAAATTAAAAAAGACTGCACTTCTGCAAAATCTAGTACTGTAATTTGTAGCGGCCTTTAGCAAATGATGTCGCAAAACAACAAAAAAGACCAAAAGAAATAAAGACACAGAACACAATCTCTAAATCAACAATCAAACAACAACAAAAAAGAGATAGAAAGAAAAAAATCAAAACAATGTGAAAACATTTGCATAAGAAAAATAAAAGACTTACTCAAAGAGAGTTTGTTAGTGTTGTCCTTTCCCGGTAATAATTTTACCCCTCTGGATTTAAGCTCTCCAGAGCTTTTCACTGGTTGAAGGCAATAAAAAGAGTTCATTAGATAAAAGAAGTTACAGTATTAGAATGGAGAAGATACAGTACAAGTGTTCCCTTTTCTCAGAATAATTCTCACTCCTGTGATGGGACATAAAAAATGAAAATAAAATGTTATGGATATTGATGTGCGTCTTATCAGACAAGAAGGAAAAGGAGGAGGGTGTTAACCTGCCATGTGACTCTGGCCTGCTGTGACAGTTATGCAGAAACTAAATATGCTTTCCTCTAAATATACGTTTTGCTCGCGGACCTGAGACGTGATGAGCTGTGGTTGGAAACTGATTTGTCCGAACAGATTTTTAATAAAAGTGGGGTCAAGGGAGGTACCACACAGAATCAAAAAGCTGCACGGAGACTACACTTCCGCATAATGTAGAGGAGCAGCACATTGAACACAGCGGGAGTTGGGGGTGTGTGTGTGTCTGGGGGGGTCAGGTGATGCAAGAGCCTGTCATAACTTTGAGTCGTCAACAGAATAGCCAAAAGCAATGGATGATATGTCTAACAAAATGAGGGTTATAGTGTCTTAAGACATAATTCCTTGTCTCTCCACTGCATTTGGAGCCAACTTGATTGCACTGAGGTGGTTCGAATAATATCGGCCTGCTAATGTTGATCTTGTCGACACATTACCAAAATGTCTACAGCTCTCAATAATGCAGCCATCGCCAAATATAAAACTCAAAACGTTTCCCCAGCAGTGGATGTGAACGCTTTTTAAGCAATTATTATTTAATTTGTTGTTTTAAGTTTGTCTTATCTTTGTAAAGCATATTGTGTTTGCCCTGGTATGAAATGTGCTTTATAAAGAAAGTATGACTTGACTTGACTTTATAACAACTTAACATACGTAAAACAACTTTTTGTCTCCCTCCATACATGTTTAGCATCCTTGCAGCCCTTGAAAGGCGCTACAGAAAGCCATTATTATTATTACTACCACAATGGAGGATTCACCGAAAGTGTAAAAAGCCTTTTTTATCGTGAGGTCGCAACTTTTTAATGCCTTATTAAGGAATGCTCTGCAAGATAGATCGATAAATACGACATCCCGATAGTTCATTGTACGTTAAACAGAAGGCTTTGAAAAGCGGGGAAATGGAATATAATATTTATTTAGTCAAATACTTAACAAGGGCCTTTTGTTGTCAAGGGTTTAAAGTAGGATCACTCTTGTTGGAGCCTTTGCGTTTTTCCGAGAGAACAGATTAATGGAACTGTTTGATATGCAGTTTGTGAAGATCAAAAACAAATCATGTTTGGTAATTAGCAAGGTTTTTTTTGCTTTTCCTTGCTCAATTAGGGGGCTCTTCTATTATGATTTGCATCATGTCATGAGTTATGCCTTACCTTGATACTGAGCCCTGAAGCCTTTGTGACGGTGGTTGCTTTCTGTCACAAAATGCAGCCGTAACCAGTTTTTGTTGCTGATGATCGGCGCTGGAATATTCGCTCCGGAGAGCCTGGATGTGGGGAAAAGACACAGAGAAAGAAAACAGAAAACATATCTGTCAATAACACATCTTCTAACTATCGTCGGCAACCCTCAGTTTGGCAGGGTCACTGGAGTGTTAGATGACTAGAATAGACTAGAATGCATGTCCAGTAGATCATCATCATCATCATTCAAGCATAGTTTGAAATTTCTCAACAGATTCAGAACAGTATACGTTGGCCACAAGGGGGCGGATCGCTGACGCTCCATCACAGAGGTCCTCCATTGACTTGATGTGGAGCCAATGAATCTAGCGTCACTTGTGTTCGAGGCAATCTGGGTAAAAAATCAACCTTGCGAAACTTTCAGGTGCGCAAGGTAGATTTCAGATGTTGTTGCATTCTGATGTGTCATCTGAAAATTCTTACCCCAACACAAGCTTTAGTCACGGTACCGAGCGCGAGTACGTGAGGAGCGTTATAGCGAACAGCAGTAAAGCCTCCAAGACAAGAGTAAATCTGAGAGTTTGTGGAAACAGGATTATGATAAGAACGTTAAGGTGTCACATTTGGCCAGTTTGGCTGAAACAGTGCTGTCTCTAGTGTTGAAAAATCGATAAAACAAATCAAACATAAAAGAAATTGCTCAATCTCTATAATAACATGGTCTCGGTTACAGCATGGTACTCTGTAAAGGAAATCTACAAATGAATGAAGGGAAGCTTTCCCTGAAACCAGGAAGAGACCCAACCCAGTCCCCGAGACCCAACCCCCCCCACGACTCTGCATGGCCCTATTTATGGGCCCTTGATCTGAGAGAGACGAGGGGCGAAAGGATGAATAACGGTGGAGAAAATGATGTGTGTGTGTGTGTGTGTGTGTGTGTGTGTGTGTGTGTGTGTGTGTGTGTGTGTGTGTGTGTGTGTGTGTGTGTGTGTGTGTGTGGTGTGTGTGTGTGTGTTGTGTGTCATGAGGTTTATTTTGTTATGTTTGCTGTTTAAACTGATCAGAACAACAGGGCGGAGACAGAATCCAATATAGGACTGGGTTAGAAACTGTTTATCTTGTTTTCTTCTTTCCATCACTGAAACTGCAAATAAATGATAAATGATAAATTAAAGACCAAGTTAAGCATCTGATTTCTCATCATTTTGATGAAAGTGTGGTCCTCTGATATAAGGGTTTCCTTCCAGTTAAACATTTTATTACCTGAAAGAATTCCAAAGGGAAAAGGGATGGTTTGTGTCAGGGAAAGCTTCCAGGCAGCTACATGGCAGCTACAACTCAGACACAACTTGTGCTTTTCCTTGAAATGCACATGATGAATTTCTAATTTTACAAACATATGAAGGAATTAGAAGAAAAAAGGGCATTGAGGGTAACCACCCTCGATCTGTATGAGCCCGTCACACAAGGTGTAAATGTTAGGTTAGGATGTAACACTGCACTGCTGAGATCACCATTAATGGCGAAGCAGGCAGGTTGCACGGATAGGGCACAGAACCCCGACGCGCTTTGCAGAGGTCAGGGCGATAAGCAGTGCTGTCATAGAAGACAGCATCTTCAACAGGATCTAAGACATAGGTTCTAAGGGCGCCATACAGGACGCATCTAAAACCAGTTACAGTTCACACTGAGGAGCAACCGTGCATGTCCAGCTCTGCGTTGTCGCAGCCATATTAAGACTAACCACCGGACCTTTAGCGAAACCCTCATGACAGGCCAAAGTCGCTGCCGCGTACACTCTAATGGTGGCCCGCATGTGATGCTCGTCCATTAGAGACTGCAGGAATTCCAATATAGGAACAACACTGCAGCACAAGGGGTCGACCTCACTGTTGATGCACCACCGTTCAAAATCGTTACATTTGGAGGCGTAGAGACAAGAAGTAGACCATGTGCAAGAGCCCACAATGGTTGAGATCACAGCCTGTGACAGTTCATGCTGTTCAAGCCTACGCCTTTCAGGGGCCAGGCAAACAAAGGACATCCCAGGACTGGTAATGAGGTTACAGAGCCCCCGGCCTGCAACAGTGCACCGCGACACAATTTTCAAGACGCTGAGAAGAGTCTAGTTGACTTCCTTGGTTTTTATAGGATATGCTGCTCCAATCTGATTGGATGAAGCGGGTGCAAGTGATGAATTTCAGTGATTTATATCAATAGCAGCATAGCCACTAAGGGGCAGAGCATCCTAAAATAGAAAAACTCTTTGAAAGAACTTTACTCCAGTGCATTAGGCGGGCATTCTAAGCACACAATATAACTCAGATCATCTCCAATACAATTCTGTACATTTTAGGTTTAAATGATTGGTTGGCCATATTCCAACTCAAACCTTATTAAAATGTTTGTTCCCATCAATTATAACCTCGCTGAACACTTTCCTGTTGCACTCGGCTGCAGCTTCTCACTGTGCTTAATACAGCCCAATGGGGCATACATTTAAGTTATGCCAGAAAAGTTAAGCTGTAGTTTAGTTATACCGGGGGAAAAAAAAGCTTCTAAACCATTTTATCAGGTTTATCAGGGCTTTATTTACACTTTTGCACTTCCGAAAATCACCATTTTTGGCTACATCCCCCCTAACAAGACTAGAAACAGGAAGTTATATCACTTCCTACAGGCAACCTACTGTAGCCAATGTTACAATTTAGATTTACTGGGGCCATTACAAAAAGCATTTTTAAAATAAAATGTGATGTTTCTGTTATTCAAAAAATAATATTTAACTTTTTTTAGGCTTAAACAAATTGGACTGGATTTAAGCACGGTGAGAAGATGCAGCAAAGTGGTAATTTTTTCAGTAGTAGTGTTGTGATATTAACAGCTACAAAATGATGGGAAACAACATTTTAATAAGGCCTGGGTTGAAAAATGGTGAAGCTATTCTTTAAAAACAAGCTAAGCCAACAAGAAAAAGGCCTATACTGTATACTATATGTTTGAATATTGACCATTTGAGAGCCAGAAGATAGGTTGCTTTGGAAGGTGACGCATTACCGTATTCTCTAATGGACAATAATGTAAATTGTGTGTTTTTGTAAACCTTGTTTCATGAGCTTATCCCCCTTCAAAATGTTAATGTTAAAGGTAAGATTTTGCTCAGCAGTAAAATGACTACAATGCCTACATAAAAACACTTCTATTTACTTCCCCTAGCTCTATTTGATGTAAATGTGTGTAAAACTAATAACGTACTTGCAGATATTGGACTTCCCAGACTTAAACTAAATAAATAAAGACAACAACATTAAGTGAGTGCGTTTTGGTGCAGCAATGTGGTCTACTGTCTTTTTCCCCTTTCTGCCTCGGGGCATATGAAGTGACAAACGATGACTAAGTCCAATTGGAAAAATGGATTCCTCACAAAATTCAATGCCATTTTATCTTCGCAAACCTAATCTGGCAGCCTATTTGGTCTCTCGTACAGTAGATATGCAATATTGCTTTTCGGAGATTACTTCTTGGCACACATGCGATGGCTTTTATGTGTTTGGCCTCATCCAAGTCTATGCTCCCCCCCAAATTTCATCGATTAAGACGTCTAAAAGACGAATAGTTGTTTTGGATAAAAGTTCTCAATGAGGCATACAGTGCATTTGTTTCTAATGTCATTCTATCATTTCACATTTACCTAAAATACATGACGCATTTTCTTCAGCTCCTCAGTATTTGAGGATTCCAACAATGATTCCATTGAATTAATTTGAAAAGGTAATTACAATGAAGAGTGGTCTACTTGTCTTGAGTCCCCTTATGCCTGGAGTAGCACACTTGCCCTTTGACAACCACAGTGGAACAACTCATTTAAAGTGGAAATATTCAATTCAACTCAACAACTAGTAAATCCAATCAATTGGTGCCTTATGACTATTACAATTTTGAAGTTGCTTTACACCGCATAGAAAGAACCACAAAGTGACATGAGACACGAGCAATAGATTTTTTTTCTATCTTCTTTACATTTAGTTTATTTTTCGGTTTAATTTTCTGGTTGGTTCGTGTAATTGGTTGGTTCGCAGGTTTATTGTATTGTTATTGTGAACGATCGTTCTGGCTCAGGGCCAGGGAATGAGGAAGAGGAGGCAGGCGGAGGCGAAACAGCGCCAGTTGCCGTGTTTATTCACAGGTCTCTCGAACAAAAGGTGGCTCGTTGGTCGAAAAAGAAACTGCGGGCTCGCAGGCCCATATATATATAAATAGTTCTGGGATATCCGGGTATCTCCAGCTGTCCATGCTGGTTCGTGTCCCTCTGGCTGCTTTGCCGACACGCGCGTCCTCCTCCGGGGACACACAAACACACAAACCACCACAGTTATTTTTTAGGTCTATTGTACATGGCAAAATATCTCCTCGTTAATGATAAAGTATAAAGTATTTTTTTTCTATTGATTGTTTATCATTAGGTTTACTGTTTATTGCCAAAAAAAATGTTTTTTTTAGGTTTATTCTTTGGGTTTATTGTCAATTGTTAGGTTTATTGTATTTTTTCATATTTTAAATTCACATTTTATTCTAAATTATTTTGTGTCGTTATTATATATAATAATTAAAGTCATGCTTGTAGCTATAAAAATGCAGCTTACTATTCATATTTTAATGCAATTTAAATGAATGTTGAATTCACTCTAAAACGTATTTTCATTCATAGTTGGGTAACTTTACAGAAACCGGCTATGAAGCATCATATTCATCTCCAAGCAGGTTTGACAATGGGTTATTTGTCATTATGGATATATTTATGGATATTGTTATGCAGCTTTGAGAGAAAGCGCATCTATAAAGGTGTGTTTCCAGGAGTAATCAATGATCTGTTAACTGAGAGTGATCAATTGCTGATCACCTGGTTTACACTGGCAGTTGAAGCCCTTCTTTTATTATAAATTTTTCATATGTAATTATAAAAGTCATTATCTAGAGCGGCAATATAACTGGACCAACCGTCTACCATGTCCATGTGAATGCAGCATTATTCCTAGTTTTATTGCATATTAACCCATCTGTTTTCTACTTAGATTCTTGACTTATAACATTATTAGCCCGATTGGAACCCAGATCTTTGGGGAAACTGAACAAATCAGAACATCCTTGTAATAGGTGCTTAAGCATGTCATTTAAACATGTTTATTGCACTAGATTCCAGGGAGGAGTTGAGTTACACATTCGGGCGAATGCAATGATTTTTTTACTTTTTACTTAAAAGCATGTGCCAGAGGAGAGACCACAGCACACAAAAAATTGAAACAATAAACATGGAGGCTGTCACATGAAATGCTACTTTACATGAGAAGCAATAAGTGTGCAGCAGGTTTTGCAGGCCCTATAAAAAAACACAGAAAACTGAATGATATATACTGTACATTGGTGTGGTATTGATTTTCTAGATGTACATTTTTATTAGATCTATTTGTATTATTTAGCAGAAGGAGATGGCACCACAGTTGACGGCATATACTCTATTCACGTACAGTACCTGGGCACTGGCCTTGGCTTCCATGCATGTCAGATGCTACGCACAGCACATTAGCGTAGCCTCCACAAACGTACTGAGTGACAATTTATTCAGATGGGGATGTAAAAAGGTTGAGCCCCACTGTTCGATATACACCGATCAGCCCCAACATTAAAACCAGTGACGGGTGAAGTGAATAACATTGATCATCTTGTTCCAGTGGGACCGGTCAAGGGGTGGGATAAATGAGGCAGCAAGTGAACAGTCAGTTCTTGAAGTTGATGTGTTGGAAGCAGGAAAAAATGAGCAAGCGTAAGGATCTGAGTGATTTGACAAGGGCCAAATTGTGATGGCTAAACGACTGGATCAGAGCATCTCCAAAACAACAGGTCTTGTGGGGTGTTCCCAGTATGCAGTGGTTTGTACCCACCAAAACTTGGCCAAGGAAGGACAACCGGTGAACCGGCAACAGGGTCATGGGCGGCCAAGGCTCATTGATGCACGTGTGGAGTGAAAAGTAGCCTGTCTGATCTGATCCCACAGAAGATCTACTGTAGCACAAATTGCTGAAAAAGTCCTTCCGGGCCCCTGGGTGGCGGCTTGCTGTTGGTGTGGGTTGGGGTGTGGAGGGTGGCTGTCGGCCTTTGCTCCCGCTGCGTGGCTTCTCTGCAGTGTGTCGCGGGTGCCGGGGGTGGTGGAGGGCCCACATATCTGGCGGCCTGCTAGCATCAACGGGGGGTGGGGGCTGACATCCAGGTGAGCACACTCGGCTGTGTGGATGGGCGCTCGGGGCTAGTGGCTGGATGGGGCGTCTGGTCGGCTGTGGTGGGGCGGGCCTCGCCCTTGGGGTGCGGGTGGGCGTGGGGGCCCCGCTGGACGGTGTGTCGGACAGTCGGCTTGGGACCTGGCTCCGGGCCTGCGGTAGCACGGAAAAGGCCACGGGCGCCAGGAAGAGGCCACAGTAAGAGGCCATGTGCTGAATTGCTGAATAGACTTAATTAACTCTGTTTTTCGATACATGCTGTCTTCTGATGTTTATGTTTTTCCATGTATTCCAATTGTTGTTTGGTTCCATGTTTATTTGTTTAACCAGTGGAGATTCTCCCCTCTTGGAGTAGCGATTCGTTGTTTATAGACCATATCATGGTAAGATAGTTCTTCAAAGAGTGGGACTGATGGTGGTTCTATGTAACAAAAAACTGTGCTCTTTCTACCAGAGGACAGAGTTATTGCAGCAGCTCTTGATGATTAATGAATTAATAAAGAGTTGCATTGCAAGTTGAGAACTCCACTTGCAGACTAACTCTGTCCTGGATGCAATGGCATACAAATACTCTGTGTTGTATGCCCAGCATGCTGACAGCACAGGTTAAAAAAAATAAAAATAAAAAATCACACACACACACACACACACACACACACACACACACACACACACACACACACACACACACACACACACACACACACACACACACAGGATTAGTTCACTGATAACTGTAAATAAATAAAATGATATTTGAATATAATGTAGTTTTTGGTGATGTAGGAAGTTGCATCATACATATACACACAGTACCAGTAAAATGTTCGGATACACCTACTCATTCAAGGGATTTTCTTTATTTTTGCTATTTTCTTCTATTGCAGAATAATAGTGAAGACACCAAAACAATGAAATAACATAATATGAAATTATGTAGTAACCAAAAAAGTGTTTAGATTTTATATTCCTCCAATCCCCCTTTGCCTTGAGCCTCGATGACAGCTTTGCAGAGTCTTGGCATTCTCTTAACCAGCTTCATTCCATATGTGTTATTTCATAGTTTGCATGTCTTCACTAGTATTCTACAATGTAGAAAATATTAGTGTGTATATCATCTTTTAAAATAAAATTTTATTCAGATTTGCCCTTTACATTGAACTTATAGGTGCAAGCTTGACAAGGTTTTACAATTCTGATGGGTTTTGATGAGGCTAAGGATTGCCAGGACAGAATGCTGAGTCTGACTGACTTTAAGGTCCCCTGGCTGTCAATCACCATGAGGCAGCGCTACACATCAAGGTGTGAATTGATGGCTCTGTGTCTCTTCCTGCAGCCAGTGCAATATGTTAGGACGGCTGAACACTGCGGCGTACAACAGCCTTGTAGGTGCTCGGAAAAACTCATAAAAAGGGTGTGGAGAAAGTGCCGGCGATTTTATGGGCGGAGGAGAGTTACAGCGCCTGCCCTGCATATATTAGCTTTGTTTGTCGCGTTGTCAGGACGCAAAGCCTTTTCTCTGAACTCGGGGGGTCCCACGTGACTCCACCTGACAATCAGTCAGGGAGATCTCCGCAGCATGTGACGATCAGTGATGTGCGGTGACTGGCTTTGGCGTTTCAAAGCATCGAAAAAATGAAAATGATTCGTTTTGACAGAAACGGAGGCTTCGCTCATCAAAAAATTTCCGCCGCCGTGAATCAATACCGTTAAGGGTTGTACTTGTAAATAATACATTGTTACCAAGACACGTCAGTGGTATTGTGTCAAACCCTCCATACAGAGCTAATTTAGTGTGAAAGTGTGGAAAATATTTGAATGTGTCACAACTTTCTGTCACAAAATATGTATCTTTAAATGGCTAATTATATTGTAATTGGTCTTTATAAGAACGAATGAAAGCATTACCAAAATAACACTCAGTGCATCCCTTTTGAGTGTATCAATATTCTGAGTCACATCGTAATGGAAGACGCATCCGTGGGAAATAATATGGTAAAAATATTAGGTATATTGTTATGAAACAGATGAAAAGGTCCACTCAAAACCCCAAAGTCCAGATAGTGATGGTTGCTGCACTTGAATGATATTTTTTAGATTCCATACAATTCATCTTACTTTATTGTTATTAACAAATAGTGTTGTGAAGGACATGGAAGCCCAGAGGGGAATGATGAAAAAACGTTAATAAAATGTTTTAACTGAGAGGCTAGAACACTTAAGTCATCTGTTACCGAAAACTTTGATTGCAACAAACTTGGACATACAGTAGGCCAAAAAAGTAACTTATTTTACTTATTTCCCTTACCCCTGTGGGATTCCGTAGAAAGCTATTTTATTTTGAATGTTACTTATATCAGGGTTTTGCAAAAACACAAACAAAAAAACATGATGTGAAGGTAAGGTTTCTTTATGCTTTAGAGCAGAAGTGTCAAACTCAATCAAAGAGGGGCCAAAAAAAAAAAACTGGGTCCAAGTTGCGGGTCAAACAGAGTTGATATTTATTGAAAATAAGAACATGTTTTTTCAGATGTATTATTACAAATTAACTTAACTTAACTTCTCCAAAGGCACCTTAGAGAACTCAGAACAAATCAAGCTTATAGATTTAACAATGTAATGAGATCAAATTCCAAATATAAGACCACTGAGTCATTTCTCGTGAAAATATTTTTGGTAGTAATAATAATAACGCATTTTATTTTTGATAGTCTTGAAAGTGTGCAAATATTTCAGGCATAACTATTAACAGTATTCCTTGTGATTACAGGAGGAAAATGGAAAAACATTTAAGTACATTTTGCCAGATGCTTGGCATCTTTTCTTAGTTGCAAGTTCATCAATGTCTGGAGTCAGGCAATGGGCTGTGGCAATTCTCAGGATGGAATGAAATTGTCCGTCACTGAGACCACTCCTGTGTGACACAATGTTACCTGGTGTATAATGCAGTGGTAAACTGTCAGCTCACCTGCGCAATTTTCCTCCTGCATCTTATCCCGCAATCTGCCCACTAATCCACTCTTTCTACTGCACATTGCAGGTGCTCCATCTGTTGTCAGTCCTACCAGTTTGTCCCAAGGCAGCTTCATTTAATTTACACAATTAGATACTTCTTCAAATAAGGTATTTTCCCGCGGTTGTGCCGTGCATTGATTGAATTCCCAAAAGTTTCTCTGTAACGCATAAGTCAGAGTCCACTCCACGGATGAAGATTGACAGCTGGGCAGTATGTGTTGTGTCGCCGCTCTCATCCACAGCAAGGGAATATGCAATGAAGTATTTTTCTTTTTCCATCAGCTGATTTTGTATATTAGTAGCAAGCTCACATGTCCGGTCAGCAACAGTGTTTCTTCTAAGGCTTACATTTAAAAATGCTTGCTTTTTGTCAGGACACACAACTTCGCACACTTTACTCATGCGTCGCTTCACAAACTCTCCCTCAGTAAATGGCCGGGCCGATTTAGCTATTTCTTCTGCCACAAAAAATGTAGCTTTAACGGCAGCCTCACTTTGAGATCTTGCTTTTTTGAACATCGCCTGCTGTGACACCTCTTTAACTCTAAGCTTCTGCTTCTGTGTGTCCACCTCCTTGTACCCATCCCCGTGTTTCGTTTCATAGTGTCGTCTTATGTTGTATTTTTTAATTATGGCCACAACAGCGTGAACAGATACTCCATCCCTCCCATCTGTCTTGAAAGCCCCTGTTTTCAAAGTCCACCTTTCGTTTGGTCATTATTGGTAGGGCTAGATTTAGCTTAAAGTTGAACCAAAGTGACAGGATGAGCGTGAGACTGATGAGTTTGTCAATTAAGGGGCTTGCCGCCGTTGATTCACGTCTCAACCAATAGCTGGCATCAAAGCGCCAGCTATTGCAGAGCAGTCTGGGATTTGTAGTGTTAATGCTGTGCGTGCTTTATAACCGCCAATTCTGATAGACAAAGTATTATCTCCTGGGCAGGATACAATTGTCCAGCGGGCTTTGAGTTTGACACGTCTGCTTTTGAGGTCGAAGAGGACACAGCCGTGGGCGGTCGGTGAAAGGGTTAATTTGGAAAATTTTCATAAGTAGGCAGCAGCGGTTACCCGGGGACCCGTCCGAGCGCGTCAAAGTCATCCCGAATCAGCGGCCGTCACTCTCCTCCCCAGCCGTGTCAACACGCCGCACTTAACAGTCATCGCCACGCACGCCAGCGCCCGCCTTTTGACTCTTTCACTTCTAGCCTTCTGTCTGACAGACTCCTGCTCCCTCGCTCGCTCTCCCCTCCACTTCTCCAGGTCCCCGGCAGCGACATTCAGGGACAGCGGCGCTCATCGCTGCGGCGATTGATTAGCGCTTTTTAAAAGTGGTTCTAATTATTGGGTGGCAGGATGACCTAAACCTGGAGGATGGCGGCACGTGGAGCGACGGGTGACCTCGGCCTCGAGGTTGGGGGTCAAACCCATTTTGTGTCTTTTGCGCTTCTCCGGGCTGGGGTGGGGGGTGTTTTACATCAAGCCAAAACAAAGGCCGTAAAATCTCCTATCACATGCCCCCATAATTCTTTCTTTTAATAAAAAACAGTTTAGTTTTTAGCTTACCAACACTGCAGATAAAGGATAGGGTTGAAAGCTTTGTCTGTTTTTGGAGATTGTTCTCGCCGCGTGAATGAAAAAGATTTGTTTTTAATTCCCGTCTCTTCCTTTGATTCAGATATTGCGTGGGTGAGCGACGGACGAATTCCGGTGAGCGATGGACCAGAGAGTCGGAATAATCGTTTGTCTCTGTGTTGTGAATGGAATTCTCAAAGGAGTCATTTAATTCTCACAATTATATATTTTGTTGTAGTGTAAAACGTCACATTCCATATGAATTATGACCATGTCTTGACCTTTTTCCATATTAATTTAATCCTCAGTAGTTATTTTCACTCTGCAATTCAAAGATTCACTCACTCCATCCCTCTCACTTCCTCGCTCTTGGCTCACCCACACACTGAATCTCAACTTAAGCGGGTGGTTGGGCTTGTGAGTCGTAGATGCCGGCTCTTGTTGTACACAAATCGAGACTCAGTGAATGCCCCTGTGCCTGGCTGGAGTTACTGAGCCACAAACAAAACAAACAACCAAAGTGTGGGAGTCTCTGCCCACAGGTAGGGGTTTACGGAGGGAGACAGAGTCTAACCGGCCGTGGTTTCAAAAAATTTTTTTATTATAACATTGAACAAAAAAGCTCGCTGGCCACAAGTATAAATAATAAAGAATGATGATTTTGAGCGCAGGAGTAAATGGTGTTTGCCTGTGCGATCCCCTCTGCAAGACAGACAGACACTAAGAAAGCTCCCTGCGCCTGCACGGCTCCGATTGGTCCGACTCGGGGCAGCTTGGTGGCCGCGGGAAAGGGAGCCATGCGGCCGTCTGCAGCCGCGGCTTGACCACGCACCCTTGGTCCGCCACACAAAGCGAGCAAAACTAACGAACGGTTGAAACGAACGGTCGAAACGAACGGTCGAAACGAACGGTCGAAACGTACGAACGAAACAAATGACAAACAAACAAACAATTATTTTGCCGGAGTGACTCCCGACTCTTGAGACATAAAAGATTAGCTGGCTTGCGTCACTGTGATGCCTATAATTAGTGGTACAGAAAGCCACAGGATGTTTTGATAGTTGATCGTATCCATCCCCTCCCCGCACTCATCCCCACGACTCAAACTCACCAGATGGTGGGTGGTTCCGAGCCCTCCACCTCCAGGTAATCCGACTTCTCGTCCATCTGGAAGTCGGTGAACACCAGCGAGATGGTATCTCCCGGGTCGGCCAGGACGGTCCACTTACACTCCCCACTGCCGGGCCCCCCTCCGCCGCCGACGGTGCCTGCTCCGGAGGGGTCGCCGCCGCTGCTGAGGAAATCAGGGCTGTTGATGAGCCCGCTAGAGCCCCTCAGGGTGCCGCCACACGTATCCTCGGCTGTCAATCAACAGAAAGAAATGGGGGCAGGGGGGAGAATCGGAGGAGACACGTTTACTCTGGGTCATCGGATAACACCGGATAACGCCTGCATTGTTGGGGAAAGGGGGTTATTTGGTGCGCGTGTGGTTGACTCCCTAAGAGACGGTAAGCGGTGGCAACAATTCAAATCAAAAATCTGATTTTACCAACAAACCAAACATTTTTTAAACCATTTCTCATGTAATCGCTGCACTGACGGAAAACTTGTGAGACAACGTTCATTACAAACCAAAATTGTTCATCTCTATTGTTGTGATAGGAAAAAGAAGAATAGACGTATGAAGCTCCCCCCCGTGTCTTGGCCCTCCCTTCTCCCACCAAACCTCCCTTAGTCACAGCAATTTATCAGTTTGTCCTCCAATCTCCCATATGTTTGGGGAAACAAACAAACATGGATAAACAATGCTTAGAATTCTGTGAAATTGTATATTTTTCCCCACCCGATGTGGGCCGTGCAGCACTCTGGTGTAATGAGATATCTCTCTCTCTCTCTCTCTCTCTCTCTCTCTCTCTCTCTCTCTCCTATTTATTTGCCTTCCAATCTATCGTATGACTGTTAGTCGCTGTCCCCCTATCTTTCTTTCTCTCCTGGTTTGTTTCAAAACATTGTAATGACGGCAGCGCTTCCACAGTTTTCACATCATTTAGAGCTAATGTCTGACACTTGGCTCTGCCAGTCAAAACCTTTGATGGCTCAACGCTCCACTCAGGGGCTGTCAAAGCTGCCATCCACATCTACGAAGAGGCTTGGAACAATGCCCCAATGCTGCATTACACAACCGATCAGGAGACCGGGAAGTGGGCGTACGAAATTCACAAAGGGGGGGCTGGGAGAGAGGAAATGGTTAATAACGTCCAATGTCCACATGCATATAATTTTTACCGGGGGCATAATTGAATTCTTAAGGCTGGACAAAGGAGGAGGGGCTTTTATTTTGTGGATACAAGTCACCTTGTAACTTAAGTGCGTGTGAAGAAAAATATATTGTAATATGATGTATTTTTCTTCACAGGCACTTCAGTTCTTCTAAGGTTTTCAGGTACAATTTTGGCTATGGGCTCCAATTACAGAAGCACAACAGAGACTGACAGCGTGAGCCATATCGCCTTTATAACCTTAACTGATAATGGGGCATTGAAAGGTGTTCTTGTGACTGTTGGGGGTTAGAATGAGAGCAAGCGGGAAAAATAAGGTTTGGGTTGAAGAGAAGGGGGAAAAAAAAAAGAGGACTCATTCAAAGCTACAGCGAGAAGTGCTTTTTAACAGAAAGACACTGAAGACAGTAGAGAAAGAGGGAGAGCTAGAATTAAAGAAATGACCAGACAGATAAAAAATAATTGGCAGAAGATGTTAAATGGACAAAAGAAACAGTAAGGAATTTAAAAAATGCTGAGGCAGAGGACCTATGTTTATAAACTACTACTATATTCACTACTACTATCACAATGTCAGTATTTTCGCTACTATTTTACAATATTAAAAATGTATTTTACTATACTGTTATACATATATTCTAATATTACATGTACCTACACAATGTAACATCACTTGCAAAGCACGTTGACTGCTCCGCAGATCACCCCTAAAACACCTTTGACATTCCATACTGCAGTTAACTTATGTCAGAAAATAACTAACTGAATTAGGAATGAAAATCTAAAAAGAGACACAAACACAAAGATAAAATAAAATAAATAAAATAGGCTGATTCACCAAAAAGAAGTTGCAAATAGAAAAAGAGGGAAATCTAAGAAGGGTCCCGGCTGTGGCACTCTTCTAGAAACGAATTACATCTCACTGTGTCCCCCAAAACGATCTTTTCCACCTTCTTCAACTAAGCCTTTCCCTCACACCTCTTCATTTGCATCGGAGCTCTCCCATATGGATCCTGTCTTCTGCTCCTTCAGCATGTGCAACGTGTGAACATTAAATATATAAATCCTGGTGCACTGAGGGAGGGGCAGCTTCTGAGGCCAGGGTCGCGAACGCCCCTGCTTTGCCACTCCAAAGCCATTGGTCTCTCTCCCAGAGAAAACAGCCACATGGTCACAACGATGGTCATTCTTAAGTCATCTGTTGCCAAAGAAAGAATACACCTCTGCATTATGGCTCTGCCCTAAATTAAAAATAAAATTGCTCTAGCAGGTGCGCACACACACACACACACACACACACACACACACACACGCACACACACACACACACACACACACACACACACACACACACACACACACACACACACACACACACAAATAGAATGTTGATAGCTACTGGTCAAAAATCTCCCCAGTCACAGGCATTAATATGGAGTTGGTTCCATTATGCTGCTACACAAGCCGCCGTTCTTCAGGGAAGGCTTTCCCATAGATGTTGGAACCTTGCTGGACAGATTTGATTCCATTCTTCAGATCAAGATGGCAGCATGGCAGTCCATGTCAGTGTTAAGTGTCGTCTGTTTATACTAACAAGTCTTTTATTCTTTTAACATTCATACTGAAGTAAAGCAAAGTATGTAAAAAAAGTAAAAAAAACATGGTACCATCACAGCTGCACTGAGGGTGGTAAATTATAATTCTGCTGCATTTGACAAGAAGAACATTGTGCATTACTCTTTATTGATGATGATGATCCAAAGCTTTCGACACAGTTGACCGTGATGTTTTAGAACTTAGGGGTGAATTCACAAAAGGATTGCGCTGCTTTTGCGGCCGCTAAACTGGCTCAAATAACAGAAAAAGCAACTTATTCCAAAGCCCCTGGAAAGGGTGAAATGCACCCCGAACTGCCCTGCCATGCAAATAGCATCTCGGTGCTCCAGTGGTATTTGCACATATTTAAATTAGGTATTGAGAAAATGAGCCTTGTTGAAAAAAACATCCAATTCATATACACCGTCACTAATAGCTACACACAGCTGGAGTGAAGCTATAACCATCTGTAGAGAGCTGGTGGTAATTGCATGGAGCAAAAAAAGGCAGGCACAGGGGGCAAAGTGGGTGTCCTGAGGGAGACTCGGGTCCCCACCCCGGGGACACACACAGGCGGAAAGGGACCGTGTTTTCCCAGGGGGTTGGCATAAATAACCCCCCCACCCAATCCTCACGTCGAACAATTTTGATTATTTTTAAATCCCAATTGCTGGTAAGGGGGTGGGGGGGGGGGGGGGGCTTGCTGGTACTCGTCAGGATTTTGCATGGCACCGGCACAGAACCCCAAAGGATTTCCTTACACTTTTACATTTTCATTAAACACGTTATTCAACAAAATAACTACTGTCCCACAATTATTGTACGTTTTATATTTATTTAAGATTGATAATTCGTAAAACAGGCAAGCATACAGTGGCTAGATGCTTTATGGGCATTTATGGGACACTAAGACCGCCAGCAATTCATGGTGCAATTAGCGGCCGCAATCCATTCAAGCAGGCGCTTGGTTCTAACTTCCTTTGTGATAAGGCTCAGTGCATAAAGGGGTGTTCCACAGGGCTCTGTATTAGGTCCATTTGTATTCACAATTTATATAAATAATCTGGGTCAAAATGTGTCAGGTGCAAATTTTCATTTTCACTTTTCACTGTTATATACTGCTGTGCGTCAACTTTTGTACAAGCCATGGAATATTTGTAAAATGCCTTTCTTGTTGTGCAAAATACCCTACTTCAACTGAAACTTGCTCTAAAAAAAGATAAGACCAAACATTTGTTGTTTACCAGCTCTAGGAATAGGCCACAAAATACCCCTTCGGTTATATAAGCCATGTGTGCAGTACCTGGGAAAAAGCTGAGGCTAAAGCTGTTTTTTTTTAATCTTCAAAATAAGTTGTTTTTCCTTTAATGTGAAAAAGCGACTTGTTACCGCCACTTTTTTTTTCCATGAATTAATCAATGAATTAATTTTGTTTAATGTTTTTAAATCCCAAATAAAAGAATTAGAGGCATATTCCTTAAGATGTCAATGTTTTTAATTTACCGGATTACAGAAATGACAGCTAGAAATGTATATTTTGAAATGTGAGTTCCCTATGCTTGTTTTTTTGTTTTCTTTTGTCTCCTTATGTGTTTTCTGTCTGTAACTACAGCATGTGTTTTTATTTTCTGCTGCTGCCTGTCTTGGCCAGGTCTTGCTCAAATAAGAGATTCTTAATCTCAATAGGACTCTCCTGGTTAAATAAAGGTTAAATAAAATAAAAATAAATAAAGATCTTTAGCGGGTTGCCCTGCATTTCTGACGATCAGATTTGTCTATTGACCGCCAGCTGGTGAAGGAGGATTCATTGCTCCCAGACAGAGGAGTCATGGCCATTAAATCTGGGGGGCGGGGGGCACATGCCCCACCAGTTTTTGATATTCGGAATTGTTTTTATTTTTTTTTATTTTATTACTTATTATTTTTTATAATATGTAGTTATGATCATTTTATATTATGAGTCAAACATATTCATGTAATTATGTCATAGATCATACCTCAAAGTCACACACACCGTTTCGCTATGGTATTGGTTTCTTCCAAAAGTTGCAGGATGAAATCGGTTTGCAACTCCGCTTATTAAACGCAAATCTGGACTTTTTTTTTTAAGTCCCTTGAAAAAAATGACGGGTCATGGTTTGTGTTTTTTCGCGCTTGTTTTAATAAATATGGTTGCTTGTTAGGAAAATGGGACATTGTGACTTTGTGTATCTACATTTATGGTTACTATTTTCCCCAATACAATTGATTGACACTTTGTGCAAACAGGCTCACAATAATATCAGTGCTGATGATGATAAGCTCTTCACCGCTCCCCACCGACCATATGCAGTGATATGAGGCTTAAATGCAACGGATTCGCCATGACAACTGACCTCATGAAGCTCCTCACAGAAAGCCTAACATGTTCCAACCCTGCTGCCCTTGTGAGGCCTGTTTAGTAAGGTCTGTTCTGCCCAGCTGAGCTGTTTCACTTCACACTTCCCAAGCCTTTCTCAAGGTACATTTTCAGTCAGAAATTTCGATGATAGTCATTCCACGGTTATCTTGTTTCATCGGGACTCTTGCCTTCTGACCTGTGATTAGCTACGCTCATCATGACGCGAATACAGAAACGGATTTATCGGTGTGATTCTATTGTTGCACACATAATAACTAACATGCTTTGGATGACAGTGTCAGCTAAAAATATTAAATATGTACGATGGAAGTATCGAGGAAGTGACAGGGTGGCTGACATAGTTAGAAAGGAATAAAGGGGGGCAAATAAACAAGGGTGGTGCGACAAAGAAAAAAACCTTGTCAAGACGACGAGGAGAGAGGAAGAAGAAGAAGAAGCACATCTTGTCCAATCAAGTTCAACAAATTCAAATTGGTAATAGATTCAAAAACCTCTCCCGGTCCATTGTTGTCAGAGTGTGACCCCCCCCCCCCCCCCACACACATAAATTTTCTAAACAACGTTGCAAAGTGCTTTCAGACAACCCAAAAAATTACTAAGTTCAACATATAATATCAAAAGTTGAAGCATAAAAAGCTACATTCAAAACTCAGGCCTCAAATAAAATAGGAACGCATAAATAAATAAAAACAAAAGAAAACCAGAATGAAGCAGGGACAAAAGATGAATATATGAAAGAGAGTGAAATCACACCATGAAAATGTAATTTTTTTAAGGAATGGTCGGTGATGCCGATCATACGTGCACATACACATGTACACACACACACACACACACACACACACACACACACACACACCAAATGGGCAAACCGACCAACATGAACAAAACCACATGCCGATCATTGCTCACTCGCTTCTTTCACATGACAAATTACTAATTTAAAAAATCATAGTCAGAGCTGACTAATGATTGTCAGTCACAGTCAGAGTCTCACAGTCAGAAAACATAAATAAATAAATAAATAAAAAAATAAAAAAATAAGTAAATAAGTAAATAAATAACTAAATAAATAAATAAATAAACAAACAAATAAATAGATAAATAAGAATTTAGAGGCAGAAATGTAAATTGGAAAAAAAACATTTAGTTGAGAAGAAGAAACTGAAATTGAAAAACAGAAGAGCGGCGGATGTTTTCGGAGAGGGAGCCTTGAGGACCGACCGTCTATGAATTATAATTCAAGTGACAAACACTTTGGACGTGGGATGTATTCGAGGCCAAATTCACAAGAAGCAAACAATTTAAGGCAAGAGGTGGGACTGGCAGAGCCGTCGTCCATGTCACTTCACTCAATGGACAAATCTCGCCGGCACAACAGTGTCTTCGTCAAATACACACAAATCTCATTGGAAAGGGATTGACTGTTGATCTCTTACATATAGTATAGTATGTAAGGTCTGTTATGAGGGTGTAATGATAATTATGCATCATTTATTACTAGTGATATTCTGCAAAAGAAAGAGCTTGTTCAAAGGCACAACATCTATTGGGTTTGTGACATCCCCATTGGGAGAAGCTCTAACCTTCGGCAATTTTAGAGGCAATCCCTAATTGTGTAATCTCATTCTCTGCACACCCTGATGAAAACACTCGTCGCAAATTAAATTATTTCCATTTAAAATGTACCGAGGTCTCTTTGAGCGGAGAGGGCTGCGATGGAAGGTATCGGTTTTCAGCAATTGCATATGGATTTTAAAAGTGACGGCTTATTTCTATATAATTTCATTGCACGATGGTCAGGAGCAAAATGCTACAAAGCCCCCAATTGAAATTCGTAATTGTGCCATCAAATTAGTAATTTGTTCTCTTGAGGCGCGAGTTTGTAATCCATTCTCCAAAATAAATAATCGGTGCTCTCAAAATACTAATGTGGCCTCAAATAAATCATTATTTTCATTAAGATTTGATGTCTCAGAGCCTGGCAGAATCCCTGGCTAACTCTTAATGTCGAAAACATTAAAAGTTAAGGTGGCAATGACTCTGGCTTTTTGTCTTGTTTTGAGTCCTAATTTATGGGGAATTCATTCAGTAATCCAAGGGCTTAAATTCGAGGGGTTCGGGGGAACAAATGAGTCATTTGGGGGCACCAATTAGTAACGACTCAAAACATAAGCCGACGTCATCAGCCCGATAATTACATTATCACAAAACAAGCAAACAAGCGCAACTAATTTGAGTCTACCAATTAGTTATTGGATACAACGGATTCCTACACTAATTGGCCAGCACAATAAATAAATAAAAACATTCTCCCTTTATCCTGGGGTTCTGTACAAAGCAAGTGCCACTACTGTGGGAATGCTTTGCCTTACTCAATCATTTTTTTTGGACATAAGCGACCATTAAACTTTTTGCATCTCGCAGGTAGTCAGTTTCACCACGGTAACTAGGTTTCTGAAAACAGCTTGTGGTATTGAGTCATTTGAACTTTCAACTGTGTCCAGTGGAGTCCGAAGTACAAGATGGTGCCGTTGACATCCACGCTGTCAACAGGACTGCAACTCTTCTGGGCTGGATTTAATAGGATGCAATGTTGCATCTCCTGGACAGTGAGCTGGAGCTAGAGATTATTCTCTTTAAAAAAAAAGTTGTTAAACTTTCGCATGTTTTCAACATACACTCTAACATTTTCCCTTTAGCTTGTATTTACAATTAATGGACCTTCAAGGCAATGACAATTATATACAGTGACAGTTAACAAAATAAAAAAGTGTTTAAGTACAGCTCAATGGTCCTAAAGATAACATTTTTTTTTAATTTCATTTTGACCAATCTAGATTTTTCTATGCCCTGTTTGGTGCAATCAAATAGCATGTTAGGATGATGAGTGCGGAAGTGAAATGCATTCACTCGAGAAAAACAAAATTGCCCTGTTTTTTTCAGAATTAACAAGATAAGTTTTCATGAAAAAAAACAATTGCTCTATTTTTCAGAATTAATGAGATACGTTTTCTTGAAAAAGACAATTCTGCCCTGAGAGCAGAGCAGACACCAAACAGAGCAGGATTGGGATCCTGCGAGATGCTCTCATTCCTACAGAGACGGAATGCATTTCAGATACATTATCCTATATCTGTGAAGCATGCCATATTGGTTCAACTGATCCTGGAGAAACACTGCAATGTCCAGCAGATCAGAATGGGCTTTTCTGTCTGAACAACTGCAAAGTCCTGAGGTGCCCGCGCAAAGTCGACAACCTTATCACAATGCCGTCTATATTTCTTAAAGACACAAGTATCTCCCACTGTTTCAGAGCTGTCAGAGCAGATTTATTCTTTCATGAAAACGTATGTTGTTAATTCGGAAAAACAGCACAATTATTTTCTTCCGTAGATATTCCTCATTTGAATATTACTTAACAAGGGACAGATTTCTCAAACGCAATCAGCCCAAATATCTGCAGGGTGTCTGCGAAGGCCCTGATGGAGTTGTGTGATTTACCCAATTAAGATTCACTGTGCAAGGAAAACTGCTATCCCACTGTACAGCAGCTTGAAGGATCACAAGCACCGAAAAACCCAATTGGAGTCTATCAAATGAGAATCATACTTTATTTTAAAACTGTGGGAAAAGCTTTTTTTTTTTTCAATTAAATATTTACTAAATAGAAATTACGAGTGTCATCCATTGAATTCGGTTTGAAGTCCAGACTTTGAAGTCTAGCACTATGTAACTTTTGGTATTTGGTGGGATTTTCTTTTATCTGAGAAATGTGAATCTTATCGGTCACATTTCAATAACAGTTTATGTACAAACGCAGATTTAATGTATACCTAGGTTACAGTGCCCCTTGCACAGACCTCGTCACTACCCGGAGCCAGCGAGCACTCAGCCCCCGACTCCAGGGGAGCCACGGATTTGCATCGTGCCATTAACCGGCACATGGCAGATGGTTTTTCTTTCATGGTTAATCATTTCAATTGAAATGGGTCATACCATACCTCTAAACCCAACAAAAGCCATGCATCCTCTGCAGGAAATTTCTACAGGAACTAGGAACCTTTGAAGGAACTCAGTGCATTTCCACCACGGGGACCAGGGTCTTCATTAGTTTCCAGGGACAAAGTCCACGCAACCAAAAAGTCACTGCTCAGGGGTAGTACTTTTCAAAAGTCCAGGAACTTTTGGGGGTGGGGCTTGCAGCACTAAACATTTATGATTGGTCGAGTAATCGCAGCATTTAGCATGTAACCACAAACAGACTATGTTCAGTTTGTTTTTTATTCTAAAAATGTTAGGTTTCTACAAAAAACACAGTAAATACAAGAACAGTAGAATAAAATAGATAAAGAAAGGCAAGCAAAGAAACAACCACTATCACTTTGGTTGTCTTTCTTCGTCCATTTTATCCTTCTTGTTGGTGTATAGTCTTCTGCATTACCTCCACCTACTGGACTGGAGGAGTTGCATAGTCGCGTGCAAACATGACGTTTTAAAACAGACGTCACATTTTTATACATCAATGGACTCATTTGCATAATCTTCACGGGTCTTTAGCCCGTGGTGGAAATGGGCAAAAACGGGCTGAAGGAACCTATTAGTTCCTGGAAAAAAAAGTTCCTGGGACTAAAAGTTCCCGGTACTTTGAGTGGAAGCTTAAGATAAATCTTCTGTAAGAGAAATTTCCAAAGGACCAGCTGAGGGCGCAAAAAAAGAAAAAGAAAAGAAAAAAGCACAAGCCGTTACAAATTAACAAACCTCAGCGAGTGCACATATCTGGCAACCAAGGCTCGAATGAATTTTCTGTTTCGCCTTTGTGAAGACCTTCATCGAGTCCCAACTTTCCGAAAATAATTAACCATAGATTTTCCCAATGATTTCCATTAAAGGCAGGGCCAAAATTGCAGCATCTATTATTATTTCTAACATCAATTAACTTTACTCAACATGTATATTGTTCTGTCTCTGAAAATAACCTCTGCATAGAAGGTAGAAATTGATATTGATATTTTTGTTCTTGAGAGCAATCTCTCAGTCATTTGTTTATATTGATACTCTTGATTTCACCATACACTCATATATATCAAATTGGGAAGCCCCGCCCACCCAGTGAGCTGACCTTGCTCTACATTGTACCTGGCTAACTAGCTATTAGGGTTAGGCCCCTTCCACTCAGTTCTTGAGATGATTGAGGATTGTTATGGATACTTATGGATAAGTATAGAAAGCATACTGTCATTTACAAATAATACGAAAAATACTAGTTTTATCGTGCCTTGTTTAGGGTAAAAAGTTCAGAAAAAAGACTGAAGAGACTGCAATGTTTTCTTTTGTCTTTTTTTTGACCACTTCTCACAAGCAACACATAAGTGGAGAAAACCTGGTGAAAGTGGGGATTCTGAAAATGTCAAACGACACCACAAGTCACGTACGGAAGTGGAACTGTAACAGAGATTTTATGAACTTGATGACAGATTCTGGTGGTGCGTAAAAGAAAAACCTCTCTTCTAAATTAAGCCATAACTTATGTCGAAATGACAGACTTGTGTCTTGAAAGGGGCTGAAAGGGAAATGCAGACTCCATGATTGTCACAAGGTTTACTATTGACAATAAATATTAATTATTTAAAATTAAATTATTTAACTTCACAAAATGAGAATTCAGACCTCTAACGGAGTTTGTGTTGAAAAAAGTCAGGGGCAAGACAGTTTAAGTGCTAAACAAAGACAAAGATGAATGTATAGCAAAATGGCAAAGAAGACTTAAGTCTGCAGAGTGGTTAATATTGTGCATTAAATTTAGCCGACGCAGAAGGCTTTGGAGGTGGCAGGAACACCAACCGCTCCACCCCGCTGCTCAGGCCTGTGTCCAGTGCGTTTAAACAGCCCAGTGCGCAGGTTAGGCCCTTAAGTGGGCTATTGGAATGAAAAAAAATGTTGAATCTCTCATTTGCATGACATTCATTAACCAGCGGCGCTTCTCGAGGGTGCAGAGGAGAGATTTGTACCACCGTGTCGGCCAATAACAAGCTCACTTATATGTCAGTTCTGTCTGACAAGAAGCTGTGCTCTTGTCATCCCACAGATCGCAAACAGTACAGAGGTATTGCTGCAGTTCTTGATGATTAATGAATGAATAAAAAGTGGAATTGCAGGTTGAGAAGTTGAACTCAACAAATACTCGCATGCTCGTTATATGTCGTATGCCCAGCATACTGACAGTACAGGTAAAGAAATACAATTAAAAGAAAAAACAAATAAGTCGTTAATTATTCGACTGGGGCAGTCAATGAAAGCGCTGAGGAAAAATGAAAAAAAATGGATGCGGATGGATGGTGGGTGTACTGTAGTTATTATGCTACAGAAGTGCTTCTAAAGGTTTCTCAGTAGTCTCTTTGAGAGGCTTTCATACATGATAATTCACCCAGCAGTGCTCTGCTCGGCGTGGTTCAGAGAACTGCGTTAAGGGGAATGCATCACAGGTCGAGCAATTTCAAAAGGCTGTATCTACAGTATATACAGTAATGCCTCATAGCATCTGTATATGCCTGCATATAAACTGCCATCGAACAGCTTTTGGGGTATGCTTCTCTAAAGCAATTTAGGGACTGAAAAGGGGCGCTAAAGGCGATGCAATGTGTTTCTAAGCGAATCATTAGGGTATGCTATGGATTTTTCAGGAAAAAAAAAAGGAGAATGGGATCCGTCTCTTTCCAAAGCTAGAGTTAAAATACCAAGAAGATGGTGGTGGTAAGGATTAGAACTGCTTTAGCAGAGCTCATTTACATCCCTAGCATCAGCAACCTAATGCTACTTGAGGAGGGATTACGGCGCTGTCCCCTTGACTTTGATCAGATACACAACACTTGTCTTTCGACTCGAAAATTCACCCTGAAGGGGAGAGCTGAAGCAACCCGTGTAGAATTTTCTACACTACGTGAGGTTTTTTTTTTTTTTTTTTTTTTTTTTTTCCTTCGCCTATTGTAGTAATCCCCATGCTGATGCAAAGCCAGAAACTGCGTTCATAGTGAGTTCGTAATTTTTCTCAGCGTCAAGTCATGTTATGTCGGTCGGGAGGAATGTTTGAGATTTGGCAAATTGGCGCCACCACAGACATAAAATTCGTATTGCGTCAGATGGGCATATTCATTCCCACAGGGTGCTCGCTGTAGTTGCCAATGTTTTCACAGAGCCGGGACTGAAATCAGATTATCAGAGAAACGGTGCCCTTTATTATTTACCATGAAAAGCAGGAGCATCGCAGTGCTGCAGAAGGGTTCGGGATTATGTAGATGTTAGGTTTGTGAATAACAATTTTGTAATAAAAAGCCTCTTTCAGCCCTATCCCCAACACACTGTCCCTAAAAAGGAAGGAAACACAATCCTAGATGCAGAGGTTAGCAAAATGGCTGCCTAATGGCTCCCAAATATGGGGTATTTTTTTTTCAATGTGGGGTCTCGCAATATAACACAAAACAGTGAAATGTACAGGTTGTGCACTGTAATACATTACATTTGATATTGCGTCGAGTGTGCATTACGATCAGAAAAATGGACAGAACAGTGCAGCGTTGACAAGGAAGGTTGTTTTACTGTTGTGAAAATTCCCAAAACTTATGTTGCCATTGCCACCAAGCGAAAGTAATCAGACTAGTGTAAATATAAAACTATAAATACTAACTATAAAACTTCACTTGCATCTACACAAAGAGGGCCAATTCACAAAGAAGCGATTGTGTGGATGGGTTAGGGGTTTCGCTCGATTTATTTTATTTATTTATTCATTCATTCATTCATTCATTCATTCATTCATTCATTTATAATATTTTGTTAGTCCCTTTGGGGTAAATGAATCCTCTGCATTTGACCCATCCTATACCTGGGAGCAGTGGGCAGCCGCAGTGCAGCGCTCAGGGACCAACTCCAGCTCTTTTTCCAGTGCCTTGGTCAGAGGCACCGAAAGGAGTATTAACCCCTAACATACTTTACAACATGTCTTTTGTTTGGAAAAGGAGTAAATTAAATACATCTGAAACACACTGTTCATTTGTTTTATTTGTAGAAACGGATGGAGAGTCTACCTTTCGCATTTATGCCACTCTACACTTAATCAGTCTTAAATAAAATATAAAACATGCAATCATTTTGGGACAGTAGTTATTATGATTTAAAGTGTTTAATGAAAATGTAAAACTGTAAGGAAATCCTTGGGGGTGCTGCACCGGTGCCGTGCCAAATCCTGACGAGGCTATAGCACCAGTAAGACCTCCCTTCGCGCCGATTTTTCCGTGCAGTTAGCACCAACTCTCTGCAGAGGGTTAATGATTTTCCCTCTAACTGTGTGTGGCTATTAGTGCCGGTGTTTGTGAATTGGATGTTTTTTTTACAACAACGCTCATTTGTATAGAAAGGGACCAATTTTACATAAAATGTATAAATAATACCTAATTTAAATACTTGCAAAAAGCACTGGCGCACCGAGACGCTATTTGCATGGCAACGCAGTTAGGGGTGCATTTCACCCTATGCAGGTGTTTTGTGAATTACATGCTTTTTGTGTTATTTGTGCAGGTCTAGCGGCTGCAAAAGCAACACAATCCTTTTGTGAATTCCCCTCTCAGTGTTTAACTATGTTTTCTTGGCTATCATTTTGCATTAATAATGTTGCATTAATCTGCTTGTAGTACTTATACTAATATTTATGTATTGTTGTAATTTAGTTAGGCCCTTTTCCTTTCTCAATCCATAAATTAAAGCCATTTTAGTTGTTAATTAGGAGCAAATCTGAACCATTGAGCTTGGCTAATAATGGAATTTCAGCATCTGTGTGATGACTAACTGGCAGTGGTGGAAAGTAAAGTAGTATTTTTTGTACTTAATAATTGTAATTAAGTTCATTTTGTTTCTTTGCAACTACTCCACTACATTTTAAAGCAAATATCTGTCCTTTTTATTCCACTACTTTTCTAAACACGCCATTTTTTCTTTTTCGTTTTTTTTTTATCAAGATTTGTATTTATAATGAAAGCAAGACGAACCAATCCACCGAATCAATCAAAATGCGTAGAACTTCAGGTATTTTTTACAAGGACACCGCCTATTCTATTTAATTGTAAATTGTACTCAGGATACCACAAAGAACAAACAAAGTGAACAAAGGAATTGGGGAAAGAAAACACAAATGTCTTTCGACCTTGTTGGCGTGGTAACCTTCCACTTCAACTTTCACAGCGGTTGCGGTGTTTTCTCTTTTCACTTGTCTAGTTAATTAGTTACACTCAAGGCCACCTATTAAGCGCCGGCTAAGTTTGCCTATTGGGTTGTTATTGTGATTCATTTAGCCGCATTCTGGCTTGGCCAGCGTAAGCTTGTACTTAGTGCCAAGCAGCCACTGGCAAGGTGACAAGTGAAATTTCAATCTTCAGATCTGTGACAGCGGAACTCAAAAACTCCATCCTGATCCTTGTAGATCATTAGCAACTGGTGTTGAGACCAGTCATTCTCGTAAATATGAGCAGGTCACGCAAAGGGAGCGAGGGTTTATTTTCATTTTCTTTCCCCTCAGGCCTAATTTCCTTGAGCTGTTAGACAGGGGCCGGCAACAAGAGTGACAGTGTATCAATACACCATATTCTCATGTTTCCACACTGCCCCTGCCCGCTGTCTCGCTGCCCAGTTTAATGAATGTCCAGAGACAATCTCGATGGAAGGAATAGAAATGGGCTCTTGGGAGAGGCCGTAACAACTCATGATTAGAACAGTCATTAATTCTGCATCGCCTACCCCCTCGGCATGTCAGTCTTCGTCTTCCTTCGGCGTCACTTTGGTTTGTCTTTCCCTTTCGCTTGAACCTTCATTACAGCTGGCACAATCAGTGTGCAAAACGTGCATACAATTTCATCAGAAGATGTATTTTTAAGCAAATGCCACAAACATAGTGTCGTATCTCAGTGGCTACATTTGTAGACCTGACAAACTTCAGATTCCAACCATGTTAACAGAGATTGTCCAAAGTTATTAGTGATATATAAAAAGGACGTAAGCGCATCCTGTTAGACCGAAGGCACATGTGCATTTACAGGAGCACAAATTGCACCTCCTCATCAAAGCAACGGCTTCGGTACGGTTACAAGAATGACACATTGAAGAAGAAAAAAGATACATTTGAGTGAAAGTCTTGAATAAATGAACTAAAATAAAAATTTCCAATAGCAGCGCATTTGTCGACGTTATCCACAAACCACACAAAATTAATGGAAATAAACGGTGGTGCAGGGAGCCAGGATAGACAAATTGACAAAAAAAAAAAAAAAAAAACAGCGCACCAAAGCTCACAAGTTTGTCAAAAATTGGTTCTCAAGGCAGTGTTTGATTTTCGGTCTTTTTTTTTCCATTCAGCAGCAATTTCAAGGAGAGGGGGATTCAATAAAACATTTATAAGTCTGCCTTTAGAGCATGAATGCTCCTGCAGACCCCGGAAAAGCACAAAGAATACAGCAACAGCATCCCCTCACTGCAGCACACTATCAGAAGACCCCTGAGGAGATGAGAGATCCACCATGTGCTCACGAACACAAAATATGTCGAGTAACCTATTTCAATGCGATATGGTCCACAAAAATATTTCCTAACCCAATATCTTCAGGGGGTAAAACAACGATACGGTAAGTAACATTAGGTTACGTCTCGGGATTAACAGATACTGGAGCAATACCAGACTGATGTAGGAAAATATCCTCAATGCAATATTCCAATTCCAAACATATCAAACAATGTCAAATATTAAAATACACCGACATTTTTTTTAATTATAGACAGAAGCAGGTTGGATCAGTATTTTTCAACCACTGTGCCACACTAGCGTGCCCTGAGACTCGGCAGGTGTGGCCTGAAAATGAAAATCCCAACTTAAAAATGCATAAATAAATGCACCAAGCTCTTGATGCAAGACCAGAATTGCAAGGCTGTACTGATTTATCTAATTCACCAGTTCCAACCAGAATAGCAGCTCTGTGTTCATCAGAACAAGATCAACACTGAAAATGATGACTTTTAGTAGTGACGCAAGGTTAAACTATTTAAATTTTGTTTTGATTTAGTCATTGATGAATCGCTCAGTAAATAGTCAAGAGTCATTCAATTTTCCAACATCTTTATTTGTTTAATTCAGCTGGTGCAACACAGGGTGAGCAAGGGAGGACTTCCGAGTCAGAGGAGCCGGTTTGGCTTTGAATTGTGACTGGAACTCTCCCAAGAATCATTTATGTCAAAATGATTTATTTTGGTGGAATGCAATGTATAAATCCCTCACATTCAATATGAATTATGTCAAATGCCTTGACCAGTTTTGCCTTGGACTTCAATGTAGATGTCAGTAATTATTTTCAGTGTGGCAGATGAGGGGGCGTGGTTAAGCCAGGGTCTGCGGGCTACAGCGCGGGCTTCGTCCCGTACCGGTGCAGCTGTTCTGACTCGGCCGATCAGGCCTTTGCCGCTGATTGGATGGAGTCAGCTGGGAGAGTTTTCTTATGTATTGTTTGTCTGTGTCTTGTGAGGACGCATGGTGCAGGAGACTCTGCGGACCAGATCGCGACCCAAATGGACTCTGATCAATTATTCAATACTTTATGTTCACGGTTCGGCCAGCGAGCCTTTTTGTTTGACTTTTCTGGAATAAAAACCCAGTCGTGTCGGCACCGCACTGCCATTCTGTCTCCGTCTCCCTGCCTGAACATGTGTATGAGGACGGAACCGTCTACAAGTCGCTTGCCCCATCTTTTGCCGTAGAGACTCCAGACTCTCGAGTCATTTAAAAGATTTGTTTGTTACTGACGAATCGTTCACGAGTCTTGCTATTCCATAGTAATAGGCACAGTTCAATGGATTTGACGTCTTTAGTGGTTAACAGGATAGTGGTGTGCCATCACGGTAATGGTCAATACTTTGTTTGCCAGTATAAAATTTAGATTTCACAGTTTTGTTTTTTTTATCAACATTCCCCCAGCAACAGCTTTTGACGTTACATGGTTGGAAAATGGCCAAAACGAGCAAATGTTAGCTCAAATTATCGCAAGGGAAGTGAAATTTATCCTACCATGACTGTCCCATACAAACCTTTTACGGATGGTGGATTTTGTTATATTTTTGGAAGTTGGTAGAAACAGATAGGGTTGGGATAGGGGTATAGAAAAGGGTGCACTGGATTGGATGTACAAGAGAGGTGACAGGGTAAGTGGTGAAGGAGTTAGGATATAGTGTATTACAGTGGGTGCAAGTGTGAGTGTGTGTGAGATGGGTGGGGGGGGGGGGGTAATACGCTTGGAGCAAGGTATGGTGTTGGTGTGTGCCGCTTTGGAAGCATTCAGCTATCAAGAGAATGGGCAGGTTCTCTGAGGAAACGAGATGAAAGGACCATCTGCCTTCGCTGTGGAGTGCAGGCCGGGTTTGGGGGGCGGGGTGGGGGCAGACTGCGGCTGAGGCCTGGAAAGGAGAGATGTGTCTGCCCTGTGGCGATGGAGGACCAACACCATTCTTAGATCCGACGGAACCCTCAATCTGCGTCTTTTTTAGCCTTACGCAAGGCGCCCATTCAAACCTATCCTGTTGAAGTCTTTAACAGTTATTTATTCATTATTATTCATTCAGGCCTGTGTTGAGAGGAGGAAAAAAACAACTAATGCACAGCTTCCCTCCATTAAATATACTCTGGTCTGCCGAATACCTCGAAGCCACTTCATTTGGTAGCAACTTGGAATATTTCATAACAAACAAATAGGTATTTGAAAACCTTTGATGGATATGCTTCTGAGAAAAAGTTAAAAGGGACATCAAAACAGAGATTTTCATATTTTCATCCGCTGTTGCTCATTTCGAACCACAGCTTCTCACTGATTTGGGCGCGTCAGAACAAGGTCTGGGGCAGCGCAAGGTCAGGCGTACTGATGAGGATGTGAGAACGGACATTTCGGTCCCTTGAATAGAACACGCCTGTAAAGAGCTGTCGTCCTTTCCTCGGAACATAATCTGCGATTCGGAAATCTCAGTAAAAGTCGCATGATGCATTCAGTTTCCTTTAGGTGGGAGAAATACACCATCTCTATCTCACATCAAGGACATTAAAATGATAGTTTGGGAGTGTTTATCCTTATTTTCTACTTACCTGCGATGTCGTCAATCAATTAACAGGATTTTGTCGTTAATCCAACTTTCTCAGGGTTGCGAGAGAAATTCTGCAAAGCCCTGCGCAACTTGGAATGGAAGTGAATGGGGGTCAAATTCATTCAACTCTGAAAGCACTTAAACATAATTCACAGTGTGCACGTTGCATATCGAGTGCGCACTCTCAGACTTTCTGCCCCACTTCTTTCTTGCATTCACTCTCCCTTCACAGTACGTACGCTCAAATCACTGCATATGTTACAGTCTCCTGGTAAATGGCATACGCGCATTACCTGGCAGCCATGTGTTTCCAAGCTTGCCCGTTTAGAAAGTTACCCCATTTGGTGATAAAACCACAAAGCTGCCAATTGGTTTAAGCTCCAAAAGATAACAGACTCAAATACACGGAGAACCCTGGTATCCTGAGCAACAAGGCAATCAAAGACTAGTGGAACGACATGCACAATTCACTTGGGAACTTGCAAATGCAAACCAAGATTGTTTTTTTTTTTATTAGCAAGACGCAATACATTTTAGTTTATTTTATTGTCATCCCTGGATATACTGTAAAGCTTCAAGCTGAACAACAAAAGCCCCTGATGGGGCAGAGTTCAAAAACCAGAAGGAAAACTGGCCCAAATCGAATGCCTTCAGGTGCCGTCATCACAACCGATTACAAAACGATGTCCCGTCGATGACGCCAAAGTTCTACTGGTGACATCTTTCTTAGATGCTTAGTGCTTCACAGGTGTTGGTGGCTTTCATGTAAAAGTCCTGCTGACTTGTGACATGTGCCGGATTTTAAAATGTCTTGGCCTAGATCATCGACTGGACGCCGTATCTGTAATGTGACCTGTTTCTGGAGAGACCATTTGAAGCATTGACCTTGGGTTGATGCTCGCTGCCATCTTGGCAGGAAGCGTAGCCAGGAATTTCTCAATTTGGCCAGTCTTGGTGCGTTGTGGTGTTGAGTTGAAACCACCAGACAGATGGTTTGCTCAAATGCAAATGAGAGGCGTGTCAATCAAGGCAACTACATCCTCAAATGTACCTCTCTTAAAGCCTTAAAACCTTCTTAAGGAACAATCATTTTCAAATTCACAACAAAGACACCCACCAGCTATTGAGACCGTAATGGTTTGGATATATTTTAGGTGTACATTGTAAGAATTGGACAAATACAGCACAAAATCCCAAGCTTTTGATTTTCACAATGTTAAAGTCCATTTGTCGTTCAACTCATTAATGCAAATATATATCTTTGAGGGGATTTCCCATGACAAATTGTCTTTAATGTTTGTGTGACTCAATGTGGAGTTGGAGTGATCAAATAAGTGTCATGATAGAGCGATCTACAGCACTAGATAAGCAGCGTGGCGTGAGAAGAGTCATTCAGCTATTCATCATACAGATTTCAGAAGGAAAGCAGCATGCAACAAAACCAAGTTCTTGTTTGTTTAATAAAACTATAAAAATAACAGCATCACAAACAATAGGTGGTGTATTTGGCAAACTTTGGAAGGAAGCTTCAATATTTCGCTGACTTTTTCCCCACGGAAAAATATGGGATCTCCAATCTCAAATGGGGATCATTTTTTATCCAAACCAATGTGATTCATTCCATACCACAGTTGCTGTTTATTCTGGCGGTCTAGAATGAGAAGTCATGTTTTTTTGTGTGTTTTGTGTCCTGCAATGTTTTTGTTAGATTTTGTGTTCATGTGTTGAAACAAAGATGAAAATATGTGATGAGCCCATGAAGACGGCGAAGTATCGATGTCGACAGTTTTTAAGCCCTCACAAATAAACCTCACAGTCCCCCATTCAGAAGCAAAGCCATTGGGTGGAAAAAGGCTCTGGCAATGTGAAATCATAGTCACACTATGATGTACAGGACATTGCTATCTGTCCGCCTGGTACGCAGCCACTCATAGTTTATGTTTTGGGACATCTTTGCACCTTGAACCAAGTCATCCCTTGTAATGGAACACTGAAATGACTATGATTTGGGTCGTGAAAAGCAAATCTCTTGAGCTGTGGAAAGCAGGTTCAGGGCTGCACACGTCGGCTGGGAGGTGAATCGGGTCCACCTTCACCCTTATTTCTCAGTCTATTCATGTCCCTGGATGACATTGATCACAGAGTCAGAGAGAGAGAGAGAGAGAGAGAGAGAGAGAGAGAGAGAGAGAGAGAGAGAGAGAGAGAGAGAGAGAGAGAGAGAGAGAGCTAGTTTGGGGATGCAAAGCTGGTGGGAAACCTATGTGGACCTGAAAAGACGCATGTTGAATGCCACTCTCTCGCTTAAAAAAGGCAATTGACCCCAGCGTGTTGTGTCTTCGTATCTACAATCCAGGTAGTGTGAATTCTGTGCTGCCTCAAAGTCAGCTTAACAGTTCGAACAAAAACCGGTGAAAAGCGCACACCATTTCAAGAGGTGATGCCTCGACAGTGCCCTGTCTGCAGTTTCTATTGGTGGCGCTGGAGGTGTGGGGATTTTGATTGAACCCGGAGCATTTAAAATGGCAAACATTGTAAATTTACAGAATCCCCCCTTTCTATTTTTGCCGATGAGATTGGCGTAAAATTAACTGTCACCCAAAGACGCCTCAATGTACATATAGGTAATGTTAAGTACAATCCCGAACCGAACCAGATGGTGACTGTTTGAATAGTGGATTCAATGCGAAAAGGAAAAGCATTGTTTGCTCACCTCTACAGATGGGGACGGGGAAGTCCCACACAGAGACCCCGGCTGCGTTGGTGACGCAGGTGAGGAGCGAATGTCCATCCAGGACGTAGCCGGTGACGCAGCGGTAGCGGATCCTGTTCCCTACATTGAACTGCGTTCCATTCAGAATGCCTTTGGGCGGAACACCTGGGTTCCCGCAAGAGCTTCTTCGCAACTCTGGAAGGATGGGAGCAGACCAAAAGAAAAAAATATTTCAGTAAGGAAACCCTGATCTTAACATGTACTAGAACTCCAGAGCATGGATTTTAGTAGTCTACATCAAGTACCAGGGAAGAACTATTAATCATCTTGCCCCAACTAATCTGAACTCATTAGAAATGGTATTGATTATTTAACAACTCTTGATGCCAGAAGGGAAGCCTAAATAGGAATTGATTAGATAATAATTGAGGACATAGATTTCTATTGTATAAGAAAGTACAGTAGTAGTTTTGGCCATTTGAGGATCATCTTATATCAATCCCAAAGTTGCTCATTTTAAACTTAATTCTAAGACGTGGATTATTTTTTCCCAATGAAAAAATCAGGGATTGGTATTGTAACGAGATATGCAGATACAGGTATGGGGGGAAAATGTGTACAATTTATTAAATATTACAAACAACATAACTATAATAAACAATGTTGTTCATCTGTGTAGAAATTATATAAAAGGCTGCAATGAAGTAATTTAATTCAAGCTAAACTGTATAATACTATAACATGTTACTACAATGTTAACTGCTGTCTGCTCATTCAGTGAGCAGTTTGATACTAGACTTTTTTTAGACAATAATATTAGCAGTAATGATATAATTTTCACAATTTTTACATAACAGTGAACTGATGCCAATTATTTGAGGTGGCTGCATCATTTTGTAAAATCGTTGGATTAATTAATTCAATCATATGTCTCCATCCAAATGTCAAGAGAATTTTAAACCAATGTCGTAAGTTTATATCAGTTGCGTTCAGGCAGTGCTTTATTTGTAAATTAGGAGGTGCCGGAACACAGAGAGATTGATGATCTGGTGGGTGAGGCTAAAATAAAACAAATGAAAATGGAGGAATGGGGCACGACTCGTAGACTCGTTAAGATTATTTTCTGCGCAAAATGCATGAAGAGGGAATGATCGGGGAGAGAGTGTCCCCATTAAGCACCGTTCCATTCCATACCTACATGTTTCCTTCCGTAAAGAGACGTACAATAAAAACACTGTTGTGGCGCGGCAATCGCGGGCAACCCATCGGAAGCGCATGCGGAGCTCGCAGCTCAAGCCACAGCTCCGCAGTTTGTGTGGAGGTGCCGGATCCAATCAAATAAGTGCCAGTCCCAATCTGGGAGGTCCCGGAACATGTTCTGGCAGGATCCTGCATAAATTAAGCCCTGGGTTCAGGCAAATTAACTGTCAAATCAACTTTTATGTTCCGTTGTTCAACAACAATAAATTGCTCATCTTCATGAGGTTGATGTGTATTATAACACTATTATAATCTTATAATATGATAGTGGCATAAAATGAACAAAATTGACAAATATATTGATAATTGTTATTATTGGTATGACAATTAATTGCCAAATAAAATGTCCTAATCGTGACAATATCAATCCAAATTGATAATGAATGATGTGAAATTATTACATAACCAGCAGGTTATGTACTTTAATGTGCATTTGAGCATTAACATTTATTAAAATCAGTGGAGTTATTGTGTCCTAAGTCAGTGTTCATAAGCAGCTTGGTCAACAAGACAAGAAACATTTCATTCAAAGGTTTCATATCTGACATTTTTGATAATTGGTAAACACACAGAACTTCAACAATGCATCCAGGGAAAGTCCATCAAGTCAATCACTTTTTCTTCGATTAGCCAATGGTCCCTCAACAGTTTTTCTAGCTGTGACGAAAGCCACATCAAATCTTTCCAGCCACAGACATACCCCAATCAAAATCAATTAAATAATTTCCATTTAAGCACCTTTTCAGTAATTATGCAGTGTGAAAGTATTAAAATCGATTTCTGCACAGCCCTCAACTTAATCACTAACCTTTGCAGACAGAATAATATCAATATAAGTACAGACTAATAAATTAAAGCTGACATAAGGAGGCCCTTTAACAGTCTAGTCTAAACAACAATGAGCGGATAGCCGCATGCTTCTGCAGGCTGTACCATCTGGGGCAGGAAAGTAGTGAGAAAATACTTTGAAAAATTACTTTTTGTGAAATGTTTTATCTTTTATTATTTAACTTGCCTTGTCTCGTTTGACACATTCGACTCAAAGCAATCACTTGCTCTGTTCCCGAGATGGCAAGCAGTGTGTAATTCGATTAGAGAAAAATAAGCATAATTAATCATTTTTACATTGTAGATGCTTAATTTTTCTGTGGAAACATCCCAGACCCTCTAGTGCGATTAAAAATACAGAATGAACTTCACCGGCATAAGGGAATTACAAGGTGTGACGCTAATCTTCTCATTAAATTGCAAATTTTCAATGATGTATCTATTAAAGACAATTAATAATTCACTTTTTTATGATATTGGGAATAATAAGGTCTCTTATTAATCAAGAAATGTATCAGTTTTTATTCTAAATGTAAAAATAACGATTTATATCTATACGGGCCAAGGGATACAACTTAGTCCCCTCAGAACCAGATAATCATGAGATAAAAAGTTTAAGAATGGAGGTAATGATTACTGTTGTAAACCAGTGGGAAAATGCCAACTAACCAATATCGAAGCACTACAGTATTTAGGTTAAATACTGAAAACTTTTGGTACTACCCATTAAGTTGTGTTACTACACTGTAAACCGTCACAGGATGAGAAGAGCCTATGACATCAGTTGCATAGCTCATAGGACACTAGACCAGAAATTCTAAGAAAGACCAACTGCATCATTTGCTATTCTCATTGGGATATTTTAGAATACCAAAGAACGTCTCATTGCATTCGGCCGTTCTTAACTGTGTCCCCCTGTACTACACAACATGTATCCAGGCATTACTCTGACGTCTAGTCGGTCTTGGCTTAATTAACTCTGCAAGAACTGCAGCTAGAAGTAAAATAATAAGATATTGCTGATAAAATTGAGGAAGCATTGAGGCTTTCTACTAACGTGTCAAATCCACTTGTGGCTTAATAATAAAATGAAGAGTTTTGATCATTTTCTTTTGCGATACAAGGATCTCACATTTTTGCAATGCCAGCTAAAATACAGGAAACCTTATATTCATGAGCTGCATTTGTAGAATATTCCCCCATTATATTCATGTAACACACACACACACACACACACACACACACACACACACACACACACATTCAGCATGCTTGGCTTCAAGGCCAGGAACTCTGCAGAAATGGGTAGGTAGACAATTCTATACACAACACTAATGAGGCCGATCAGATCCAGTGTTGTTCTCCTGATGGGACTACACAACATCCTTCTGTCAAACAGACTTTTCCTGATCATGCTATCAGGTGAAATTTATATTTTCCATTTGCTGCCATCTGCTTTTCATCCAATTATGTCAAGCTTAATAATCAAATTAAATATTTCTCCCTTATGTGGGCATACAGTGTATGTATGTGTATATATATATATATATATAGTGATGTCACAAGAGGCGCTTGGATAAAGGGACATTACATTTCCTCCTGCTGGCTGTGGAACAACAGATCAAAATGCTCTCCAGAAGAAGACTAGAATCCCCACAAGCAGCCAGACAGGAGGGAACACTGTACAGAGAGTGGAACAGGTGGACCATATAAGGCCTAATGAGAGCATGGCGAGGGAAGAGTGTTTGGGAAGGAGAGTTTGGTGTGGGAGAGACACCACTCTTTAGTTTCCTCATTCTAATTTAATAAGGAAGACAGGTGACTTATTTTGTCCACTTTGAGTTGTGCCTTTTTCTTATTGCTATCCGCAATAAATGAAGATCCAGTTTTGTGGAGAGCCTTTGTTTGCCTTCTTTTTTGCTTCACCCACACTAAAGGCGACACTAGAAGCTCCCAGCCTCTCGGACATCACAGTTAGTTATGGTGGGGAATGCGGGCACTTGTACTGTGGGTGAGAATATATGACTAAAGTTGATATCCAGCAACTAACCCTTATTTTTGCTGAATTAAGTATCAACCAAGACTTGGAAGAGATACTGCAAAGGCTGGTTGAGAGCCACCAGCGCCAGATTGAGGCCTCGTCCACACGTGCTGTATATGGCTATTTTTAAAAACATATTTTTTCACCTCTGTTTTCAATAAAATTCCTGTCCACACCAACAGTGTTTTTGAAAATATCTCTGTGGCAGGCCAAGGGGGCATCGTCAAGCCGCCGCTGCCGACAAGCGTTCGATCCTAAACCAGGAAGAAATAGAAGTTGTTGTCCCTGCAGTGAAGGACGGCGTGCCTGCGGGACATGCAGAATGGGCGAGACAAGCACCTTACCCAAGCTGCCCTACACGTCACGGCAGGAGCGCACCTAAGCGCGGATCTAATGGACATTTTCATTATTCGCCTGCAAGCCTTTAAGTTGTCCTTTTGGCCCACGTGCTGCATTTTGTTTGAACATTGAATAAAACACGCCAACCAGCACTGTTTCGCCTCCTCTCTCTCGCCTCCTCTCTCTCTCTCACCTGCCTCCTCTCTCTCATTCCCTGGCCCTAGGCCAGAATACACCTCTACAAGTAGCGCCTGAACACGATGGAACAGTGCGAGGCCGAATCCCGGATGCCCTTTCCCCTGGAACAGATAATGGCGGCACTCGTCACAATGCAGGAGCAAGCCCTGCAATTACAGGAAATGGCGAGGGTCTGCGAGAGGGACCAGGAGGCGCTCTGGGAGAGCCAACAGGCTATCCAGGTCCTCCTCCTGAAGCGCACCAGACCTGACGGGCCATGACCGGCAGGCCCCCCAGTCCCCCCCGCTACAGAAAATGACGGGGGAGGACAATCCTGAGGTGTTCCTCGCCAACTTTGAACAGATGGCCGAGGTGGCCGGATGGTCGCACCAAGAGCAGGCGTAGCAGCTTGTTCCCCTCCCTTTAGGAGAAGCCCAGTTGGCGGCACATGCCGTATCCCCGGAGCAGTGGACGAGCTATGCTGTTGTCCGGAGGCAGTGATGGAATGGGTTGGGAGAACACCAGAGCGCCACCGCCTGCGTCTCCGGTCACTCCCCTACGACACCGCGGGCCAGCCGAATGAGCGCTCCCCCAGTCCATCCCAATGAGGATTTTCCTCTGGAAAAATCGCGGGAGGATACGCTTCGCGGGACCTTTGAGCGGGTAGATAAAATTGATAGCGTGTTGGTGCCCCCGGATGCTGCGCTCACTCACCCGTATTTCGCGGTGATAAGGGATAGATTACACGAGTGAACCGTGATGCTCAGTCAGTACCCAATTGTTAGTCCCTAAAAGCCTTCGGGGTTTAGTCTCTCAGGCGGCTCATTATAACCTGATAGCTTGTCACTTAGGACATGAGAAAACGCTCTAGCAGATTATGGCCCGTTTCTATTGGCCGGGCATTTGGGCGGACGTGTGGCAGTGCCGTGCTGCCTGTCCCAAGTGTCAGCTGGTGAATCCACTGGCCCTTCCCAGAGCCCCATTGAAGCCCCTCGCCTTAGTCGAAACGCCATTTGAGAGAATCGCTATGGACCACAGTGCTTGGGGCTAGCGATTCGTGTTTGTCCTCGTGTTTGTCCCAGTGCTGCTGCGCAGTATTATGTCCAAAAATGTGGCACACGCGCTGTTTCAGGTCATCTCCTGGGTCGGGAGTCAGAAGGAAATCCTGACCGACCAGGGCACTTCGTTAATGTCACGCACACTGCGCGAACTGTAGGGGTTACTGGGTGCTCAATCCGGACCAGCGTTTACCACCCACAGATGGACGGCCTGGGCGAGCGCTTCAACAAAACGTTGAAAAACATGATCCGGAAGATCGTCAACGATGACAGCCGTAATTGGGACACATGGCTGAACCACCTGTTGTCCGCGGTGTGGAAGGTTCCCCAGTCCTCCACGGGGTTTTCCCCCTTTGAGCTACTGTTTGACAAGAGACCTTGTGGAGTGCTCGCCCCGATTAAGGAAAACTGGCACCAGTAAAAACAAGGTCCA
This sequence comes from Zeus faber, assembly GCF_960531495.2. Taxonomy (NCBI): domain Eukaryota; kingdom Metazoa; phylum Chordata; class Actinopteri; order Zeiformes; family Zeidae; genus Zeus; species Zeus faber. The sequence goes on from NC_137195.1 coordinate 28,181,956, forward strand.
GTACATCCTGGACCTCGGAGAAAAGCTACACATGTAAGGACAGGAAGCACGGGAAGGTCAGCGCCACCTGTACAACAGGGGGCTCCGGTTAAGACAATTCTCACTGGGAGACAAGGTGTTAGTCAACTCCCTACATCCAGCTTGCAATTACTGGCGATGTGGCAAGGGCCCTTTGTGGTCACACAATGCGTGGGGAAGGTCGATTATGAAGTTGAACGCAAAGACAGGGGGGCATCCGCCAAAATTTACCAACTAAACCTCCTAAACGAATGGAGGAAAGGTGTGATCGTAGCACTGGCCACAGCGACATTTGAGCACAGCACTTTGCCGACGTGTTCTCTCCCCTGCCCGGCCCTACGCCCCTCATACTCCACCATGTGGAGACAACCCCGAGGGAGAAGGTGCACTCCCGGCCGTATCGCCTGCCTGTAAACAAATGAAAAAATAGTGCAGGCAGAATTAGAGGCCATGCTGGACATGGGGATAATAGAGCAATCTATGAGCGAATGGTCCAGCCCCATCGTGCTAGTGGGTAAGCCCAATTGGTCGGTGTGGTTCTGCGTAGATTACAGCTGTTAAAGTTCGATGCCTACTCGATGCCCCACGTAGACGAGATTCTCGACCGGTTAGGTACGGCTCGTTTTTTTACGACGCTGGATTTAACCAAGGGCTGCTGGCAGATTACCATGTCCCAGCTGTCCAAGGAAAAATGAACTTTCTCTACTCCGCAAGGCCTATACCAGTTTTGCTTACTTCCGTTTGGGAAGGTGGCCAAAGGGGCGTGGTCAAGCCACCGCTGCAGACAGGTGGTGCAGGCTCCCATCCCGGGGCCGCTCAGCTGCTGCGGAAGGACTCTGCGGATCTGTCCGATCCTAAACCAGGAATTAATATAGAGTTTGTTGTCCCCGCAGAGAAGGACGGCGTGCTTGTGGGATATGGTGCCGACTGGCACATTACCCAAGCCGCTGGACACGTCACAACAGGAGCGCACCTAAGCGTGGATCTAACAAACGTTTTCATTATTCGCCTGCGATCCTTTAAGTTGTCCTTTTGGCCCACATGACCCATTTTGTTTGAACATTGAATAAATACACCCTAACCAGCGCTGTTTCACCTCCGCCTGCCTTCACTCTCTCATTCCCTGGCTCCAAGCAAAAACTCACCGCTACAATCTCCGTCCACAAGAGAATTCAAAAACAATTGAAAACGCTCACATAAGCATGCCAGACCAGTGGGGGCAAATAAAACTTGATGTCAAACACCACAGAAGAACATTGGCAGCATGCGCATTGATGGGCTTCTTCTTCAGCGGCGAATACAACAACACAACATGGTATTGGCGTACTTTCGACAGACAGAGAGGTGGATTGACAACTATTGGGCGAAGTATATACACATCCGCACGGTGGTGTAATGATAAAGTAACACTAGGTTGACTTGTAAACATATAATTAAACTACGGTGACCAGAAGACCCGGATTGTCCCACTTTGAAGCTCGTGGTTGCACACAGTTATGCACAGTGTTTTTACTCAATTGCAATAAGTACATCTACTATAAAAACACACTGTTTATTATTGTTTTTATTTGTAGAAATGGGGAGCTGGGACGCACTGCAGATCGTGCAACGGTCGGCGGCATGAATATTGTGTAGATGGGCAGATATTTACAGGAAAATAAAAAATCGAGAGGACAGAGGAGGAAAGAATGATAAAAATTTAAAATGTGGCCCCCCTAGATTAAACCTAACAGTACTAGTCCCCGTAATTACATGGGTATCAGGCTTTTATTTGTAGGTTTCTGGAGCATGTTCAATGTTTGAAACAACTTTTGCTCATGTTTAATTCGAGGTCATGACGTCATCGTCTGGCAAAACCTCCCTTTCGCCAGTCCACACGAATATGCAGAAAACTGAGTTGAAAAAAATCTCCACTCTGGAAGGACTTTTTCCCTGCTTTCGCTGACCTCAAAGGCCATTTTGGTGTGGGCAGGAGGCACATTTCTTTTTAAATACCCTTACACATGTGGACACAGCCTAAGACAAACTACGGCCTGCAGGAGGAACGGTTAAAAAAACATTATGCTGAAGGCCAAGGAGCTCAGACTGCAGCATGAACAGGTCAAAGGAGCAGTGAACCAAATTAAAACCGGTGACTTTATCCCTTAGATGGGACCCGGGGACGACATAGAGGCATATTTACATGATTTTGAAACCACTGCAACACGGGAGCAATGGCGGAAGGAACAATGGGTAGGAATCCTTACCCCTTTTCTCTTTGGAGAGGCCCAGAAGGTCTTCCACAATTTTGACCCCACAGTGGCCAACAATTATGATTTGTAAAAGGGGGAAATTCTCAGTAGAATTGGGCTCACTAAGTTTGGTATGGCCCAGTGATTCCGCATATGGACTTTTTTTTTATCATTCATTTTTTATTGCGACACCATCAAGTTACAGATAGTGTAACAGGTTGCCAAATTCATTTTGATTGATTAACCCAACTGTCGTCTGCTCGCCCGACTCTTGCTGATAGTTTCAGGTAAGAAATATCCCAAAATCTTCAAAGCCAGTGTAGCAACTTGAGCTATCATGAGGAGGTGCTCCAACGCTGGACTACAATCTTCTTAGATGCAGTCAGGCCTGCCAACCAGACTTTGCGTGTTTTTCCCGTAAGGGAAAGGTGGGAATCATCATTCTGTAGATGTACAGCGGGTTACATTGGCAATGTACCCCTGTTAGTTCTGCAAGGGTACTCATAACCTCTCCTCAAAAACCCTGGGCATTCCCATAACATGTATAAAAGAGCCAACGGTTCCCTGGGAGCAAAATTAACAATATTGGTCAAGTACCAATCCCATTCTATATCTAATTCTCAGCATTAGATATGCTCTAAGAAACAATTTAAAATGTATATAGTGATGATTAAGGTTTTTCCAAGCACCAGTAACATTATCCCAAATTGCATCCTAGTCTGAGTTTTGTCCCAATTCTGATATATCCCTATCTCATGTTTTCATTCCTGATGTCGGAATATATTTCCTGGAGATTAGGTTATCATAGATATACTGCATGACGTTTTGGAGCACTCTGTAGCCAACTTAATAGGATGGTCTTTTAAATCTCACCCCCAGGGAACCCCGTAGGCTTTACAGGCTGACCCTTACTCTGAAGTAGGAGAAAATTCTGTTTATCAATATTGTATTGAGAGTGTCATGATCTCCGCCTTCTTCTACTTTCCCCTCCCTCTCCTTACCTGTCCCATTAGCCCAACTCTATTCACCTGCGCACACAGCTGTTCCAGATCTGCAATCTAACCACTATATATGCCTCTCTCACCAGTCACCCATTGCCAGATTGTCTTCGATGCTTGCACCAGACTCTCCAGCGTTCTCCGGACTGATTCCCCGCTACCGACTCTGCCTCGCTCCGACCACGTATCCTGCCTGCCCCCCGCCTGTCTTCTGTCTGCCCTCCCCGTTATCGACCCTGCCTGTACCCGACGATGTATCCTGCCTGCCCCCCTGCCTGTCTTCCGTCTGCTCTACAAATAAAAGACATTACCAAATATCCCTGCCTGTCTTTGTGCTGCAATTGGGTCCTAACCACACCTGTTACAGTACAATCTGGCCAACAATGGACCCAGCACACAACCCCGAGTTGCTGGCACGCATGGGAAGGGTGGAGTCACAGCTCAAACACCAGGAGGCTGTCCGAGCCTCCACCTCAGCGGACGTTCGGCTAGCAGCGGCTAGCCAGGAGCAAGGGCTCGCCACGCTAGCCGCCCAAGTCCAGCAGCTCGCCATCGCTCTCGGTCAGTTCATCCCGCCGCCTGCTTCCCCGGACCCACCTGCACCAGCACCGGCCCAGCCTGGGTATTCCCCCGAGCCCCAGGTGGGGGTTTCAGAACGCTACGCCGGAGACGCAGTCGGCTGTAGTCCGTTCATTACGAACTGTTCCATCCTCTTCGCTCTGCAGCCCCACACCTTCACCTCCGAGGAAGCCAGGGTGGCGTTCACCGTAAATCACCTGACGGGCCGCGCTCAGCTGTGGGGAACGGGCGAGTGGGAACGACGCACACCAGCCTGCTCCTCCTTACACGCCTTCGCCGCCGAGCTCCGCAAGGTGTTCGGGGTGACATCACGAGGTTCCGATGCTGCTGGTGGTCTCCTGGGTCTCAGTCAAGGGTCCCGCTCCGTGGTCGATTACGCGATCGACTTCCGCACCCAGGCTCGACTGAGTGAGTGGAACTCGGCAGCCCAGATTAACGCGTTCCTGATGGGATTAGCAGAGTACGTGAAGAATGAGCTAGTTTCCCACGACCCGCCCACCTCTCTCGATGGCATCATTAAGCTTGCTTCCCGTATCGACCGACGCATCCAGGCCCGGCAGCGAGAGAGGCGTCAGAGGCAAGTGGAGCGCCACCAGCAACCCGTCTTCCAGGTTCCTCCGGGCCGCCAGCTCTTCCGGCCCGTCAACCCACGAGTGAGGCCTCTCCCATGCGGGTCGGCCGGTCCAGCCTCACCCCAGAGGAGAAGGAGAGACGCCGGGTGGGGAACTTTTGCCTCTACTGCGGTCTAGCTGGACACTACATTTCCGGGTGTCCAGTAAAGGGGCTGGGCTCGCCAGTGAGGGAGGAGGTCCCGGTGAGCCACACCTCCAAATCCCCCTCCAACCTACGCCCCCTCTGCCAGGCTCGGCTGCTCCTGCCCCAAGGCTCACATTCCCTCGCAATACTTATTGACTCTGGTCAATAAGTTAACATAATCGACGATATCCTAGCACGGCAGCTGGGTGTTGGTCGAGTTCTCCTGCCTTCTCCGGTACCTGCCACTGCCCTGGATGGCCGCCTCCTGGGGACAGTCACCCATCAGACAGTGCCCATCCGCATGCTCCTGTCCGGCAACCACCACGAGACGATACAGTTCTGCATCCTGCACTCACTTCGTCACCCTCTCCTCCTGGGGTTCCCCTGGCTCAGCGTCACAACCCACACCTCGACTGGACCACAGGGGCTATTCTGGGATGGAGTCCTGCGTGCCATCAGGTCTGCCTGAAGCAAGCCGCCGCACCTCAGCCACCCACCAGCTCCAACTCCGCACCCGACATGTTGGGGGTCCCCGCCGAGTACCTCGACTTCAGGGAAGTCTTCAGCAAGGCCAAGGCAACATCCCTTCCTCCGCACAGGCCGTACGATATTGCCATCGACCTCCAGCCCGGCTCCATCCCCCCCAGAGGCCGCCTGTACTCCCTGTCCGCCCCGGAGAGAGAGGCCATGGACACCTATATTAACGATGCCCTGGCGGCGGACATCATCCGTCCCTCCTCATCCCGGCGGGGGTGGGCTTCTTCTTCGTGGAGAAGAAGGACAAGTCGCTTCGCCCCTGTATTGACTATCCCGGTCTCAGCGACATTACGGTCAAGAACCGCTATCCCCTGCCCCTCATCTCATCAGCCTTCGAACTCCTGGGGGGGGGGCACGGTGTTCACCAAGCTCGACCTACGCAACGCCTACCATCTGGTCCGGGTTCGAGAGGGGGATAAATGGAAGACGGGTTCAACACTCCCTCCAGTCACTACGAATATCTGGTGATGCCCTTTGGTCTCACCACGCCCCCGCCGTCTTCCAGGCCCTGGTCAATGACGTGCTCAGGGACATGCTCAACAAATTTGTCTTTGTGTACCTCGACGACATCCTGATCTTCTCCCGATCCCAAGCTGAGCACGTCCACCACATCCAGACAGTCCTGCAGCACCTCCTGGAGAACTCAGTCTTTGTGAAGGCGGAGAAGTGTGAGTTTCATGTCCCGTCCGTCTCCTTCCTGGGGTACGTCGTAGGGAGGGGGACCATCCAGATGGACTCCACTAAGGTCTCTGCCGTCACTACCTGGCCCGCCCCGGACACACGCAAACAACTCCAGCGCTTCCTCGGTTTTGCCAACTTCTATTGGAGGTTCATCCGAGGCTACAGCAAGGTGGCTGCCCCCCTCACCGCCCTAACTTCCTCCAAGGTGCCATTTCGGTGGTCCACCGCCGCCAACGACGCCTTCCTGGCCCTGAAGGCACGGTTCATTTCAGCCCCCATTCTGGTATTGCCTGACCCCGAACCGCAGTACGTGGTTGAAGTGGACGCCTCCGATGTGGGAGTCGGAGCTGTTCTGTCCCAGAGAACCGCCTCCAACCAGAAGCTTCATCCCTGCGCCTTCTTCTCCAGGCGTTTAACCCCGGCCGAGAGGAACTACGACATCGGGAATAGGGAGCTTCTCGCCGTCAAATTGGCGCTGGAGGAGTGGCGACACTGGCTAGAGGGAACCCAGCTGCCGTTCCTGGTGTGGACTGACCACAAGAACCTGGAGTATATCCAGTCCGCCAGGAGACTGAACTCCTGTCAGGCCCGTTGGGTGCTCTTCCTAACAAGGTTCAATTTCTCCCTCTCCTATCGGCCGGGGTCACACAATATCAAACTTGACGCCCTGTCCCGGCAGTTCCAGGAGGAGGAGGAAGGCGCTGCTGACCCTGACACCATTCTTCCGTCCTCCCGTCTAGTTGCCACACTCACCTGGGAGGTAGAAGAGAAGGTCAGAGCCGCCGCCGAGGACCAACCTGGACCCAGCGCATGTCCGCCCAACTGTCTGTTCGTCCTGCCTGACCTCCGGTCCGAGGTTCTCCAGTGGGCCCACAACTCCCGACTCACCTGCCACCCAGGAATTCAGCGGATGAAGGAGGTCGTCCAGCGTCGCTTCTGGTGGTCCTCCCTGGGTGAGGACGTCCGAGGGTTTGTCAATGCCTGCCCCACCTGTAACCAGCACAAACCGCACAAATCTTCTTGCTCCTGCTGGTCTCCTACACCCACTGCCAGTTCCTCATCGCCCCTGGTCTCACATCTCCATGGACTTTGTCACCGGTCTGCCACCGTCTAGCGGCAACACCGGTTTAGCAAGATGGCTCACTTCGTGCCTCTACCGAAGCTCCCGTTAGCCAAGGGCACCGACGAGCTATTATTGTACCATGTCGTCCGCCTCCATGGCATCCCGGTTGATGTATCCGACCGGGGTCCCCAGTTCGCCGCTGTCTTCTGGAGGTAGTTCTGTGCGCTCCTGGGGGCCACCGTCAGCCTCTCTTCAGGGTACCACCCCCAGTCCAACGGCCAAATGGAGCGGAAGAACCAGGAGATGGAGACGGCCCTTCGCTGCATGACATCACAACACCCGTCGTCCTGGTCTGAGCAGCTTTTGTGGATGGAATATGCCCACAACACCCTGACCAGTTCTGCCACAGGCCTCTCCCCCTTCCAGTGCGCCTACGGCTTCCAGCCGCCTCTGTTCCCGGCCCTTGAGAAGGAGGCTTCCTGCCCGTCCGTCCAGGCCTTCATTCGCCGCTACCGCAGGACCTGGACCCGGGCCCGGGCCACCCTCCTCCGAGCCGCTGGCCGCAACGCCTCTGCCGCCAACCGTCGTCGCTCCCAGGCCCCGGAGTACCAGCCAGGCCAGAAGGTCTGGCTCTCCACCCGGGATCTCCCCCTTAAGGTGGAGGTCCAAAAAGCTGGCTCCTCTGTTCATCGGCCCGTTCATGATCGAGAAGGTCGTCAACCCGGTGGCAGTGCGGCTCAAGCTCCCAGGTCCATGCGCGTCCATCCCACCTTCCATGTGTCCAAAGTTAATCCGGTCCGGGAGAGTGCTCTGGTCCCCTTGGCGCCTCCCCCGCCTCCTCCGCGCTTCAGACATCTTAATACAAATGCCCAATGTTACAGTTTACAATTTGGACTTGCCCATCCCCCATCATTTTTTAATTGAAGAGCTGACCTTACTTTACCTTACTTACCTGACTTTATATGGTTTACCATTCCAAAAATAGCATCGTAGTGAGGTGTCCAGTTTTTGCCAATATCCTATTGGAGGTGCAAGTGGGATCATTGAGCTGATAAAATGAATGCGGGCAAAGATGTTCATTTTGATGACCGATGTATGGGCTGGAACTGATGCTGGCAGGTGTCTCCTTCTTTTGATATCTTAATTTGTTTTGGCTATTGGCGAGGGAAGTACTAACTTAAATACCCAAGTAAAGGACCTCATTTGTTACATTAATCTGGGGAGGGAGGCACACCTTACTTTTGTCCGTTAATCAGCATCAGTGCTGAGTTTGACACATTAACCTTGTATCCTCCAGTGTTTTTAAAACAAATAGGAGAGTTTGTTGAACATCTGCCATATAAACGAATGTGTCGTTCGCATAGAGTGATATTCAGTGTGATTGTAATAGAGGAAATCTGAGGACAGTTTTGAATTAACTGTGCAAGCAGTTCGATGGATATTTTAAAGATTAAAGGAGACAGAGGGTCCCCTTGCTGTGTGCCCCGTTATGTCAAATAAATCTGATAAGCCTCCTCCTACACATACCCGGGCTGAAGGATACAGTGTTTAAATTATATGGCTAAATATATCTCCACACGTAAATAATTTTAGAACCCTCCAAAGATTTAGCCATTGAAGACGATCAAACTCCTTTTCAGCATCTAGAAATAGCAGGCTACAGGCAGGCAGTATTTTATGTGCTGCACATAGTACTGTATGTGGTGGAGCCGAAGAATATTATCAGAGGTGAGATGTCCCTTAATAAAGCCTGTTTGATCTGGGCTAATTATTTTCTCAACCACAGTCTCATGTCTACTGGCTTTAAGTCTTTGAAAAATATCTTCAGGTCGGCATTTATGAATGAGATGGGACAATGATTGGCACACTGGTGCTAAGTAGAGTTCCACAGTTATGCCATCTATAGTTTGTGTATGGCAGTGTAATCGGAGAGTCTACAGTTTAGGTGTGCTCTAATGACAACGTAGGGAGGTCCAGTCCACCAGAGGAAATTGGTGAAGTCATCTTTAGAAGGAACTTGTATACAGTTCTTTAAAGTAATTCTTGAATGTGTCCTTTATTTCCTGTCAAAGATGCTACTCCACATATCGCACATCTGATCGCTGGTATGGATCTTTTAGCTTCTTGTTGTCTGAGAGTTAGTGCCTCAGTCTGCTGCCTAATACTTATGTTTGGTTATATGGATCATATATTCTGCCCTGCGTCTTAGCAAATCATTAAATTCTGCTTGTTTTGTTATAACTTCTATATAGCTTGTTTTCGTAACTCCTTTAAAGGTCTGTGGCAGTTTCTCCTACCACACGCCACCCATGTGGTGTTTTCAGGGCTCTCCGGCACAGAGATACATAAGACTGTGGGTTGTAAACATCAGTTTATTGTAAAGAGTGGGCCAGCTGGAATTAGCCCAGTAGCAGATAGAACATGTCGTGACAGGGCTCCTATCCTGAGTGTGTGTGGGGATGGCGGATAACCTGCTGCTCGTTAGACCAATCAACGAGCAACAGGTTGAAGCCACCCTGATTCCAATCACCTAGATCCAGGTCAGGTGTGGCTGCTCACCAGACAACTCTGACACCAAACTGAAGCCAAACTGAGGCTTAAACAGTTTCTCACACAGGGTTCCTATACCTTAAATAATAAAAACACCCAACTCTGAAACAGGGTTCCCATACCTTAAACAAACAAATGTCCAAAAAATATTAACTGGCCCCCTTCCAGAGGACCTGGTTCCCCGGAGCCACGGTCGACCGGCCTCCTTGCCCCATGGTGACGACAGACTGCGCCCTTCTCCATTCCGGAGCCATGACTTGGCTGTTGCAGGGGCTGCTTGGAGGGGTGGCCTGGCTGCTGGACTGCTGGATGGTTCCGGCAGTGGCGGAGGTGCTAGCTGCAGACCGTTACTCATGGTGGTTGCTGTGACTGCTTCTCCCCCAGTCCTCCGTCAGACAACCTGGGTTCTGCTGCTGCCAGTCGGGAGAGGGTTGGTGCTGGGGCCGCTGTTGGCCCGCTGGTGGCTCCAGGGCACCTTGGACAGGCCCTCTGTGTCCCTTCCCCGTGCCGGAGAGTCCCTGCACAGGTGCCAGTGTAGCAGCTTCTCCTACCACATGCCACCCAAGTGACTTTTTCAGGGCTCTCCGGCACAGAAGACACAGAAGACGGTGGGTTGTAAACACCAGTTTGTTGTAGTGAGTTGGCCAGTTGAAATTAGCCAGGAGCAAAAAGAACATGACAGGGCTCCTATCCTGAGTGTGTGTGGGGATGGTGGTTTTACCTGCGCTCATTAGTCCAACCAACCAGCAACAGGTATGCAGCCACTCTGATCCCAATCACCTAGATCCAAGTCGGGTGTGGCGGCTCAACACACCATCTCCACAACACAAGGGAATTTTCCAAAACATTCAATTGTTCTAGGGTGGAAATCTTTTGAAGCTGGTTTTTATATAGGTGGGAACTGAACCATATGGTTTTATTACGTATGAAATCCTTGATGGAGGCCTTAACTACTGTCATATCTGTGGCACTATTTTTGTTTAAAGTCATAAATTCACTCACTTCTGTTATTAATTCTGTTGGAAATGCATTTTTTTTTTAGAAGGGTGGAGTTAAACCTCCATCTAGAAGCCTAATTTTTGATATTCCAATAATTAAAAGTATATATGATTGGGTTGTTATCAGATATATGTCTGGGCAAAGATTATATTGAGTGTACCGAAGACAATAAACCAGAGGATATAAGAATGTAATCAATTCTTGTGGAGAAAAAGGTATAGTCTTTAGCAGATGAATTATGCATGCCCCACACATCAGTTAAGTTTAAGTCAGTTATAGAGATGAAATGCTTTGGGGCCAATTTATACATATATGCTACATCTCATTAATATCATAAGTCCTTTTGTACGAGTACCATCGGCTGATGCCACAACAGGTTTATAAAAACTGTTTTGAATCCTGGAAATGTAATTAGGTTTAAGATGTGTTTCCTGCAACAAGGCAATATCCATAAGAAATAAGAAATCTAAAATCTTTGAACGCTTATAGGGAGAGTTTATTCCTCTAACATTAAATTAAACAATATTGAAACATTCCAATTTATTTGGGTTGTTAATATTCCCCTGGATCTGTTGTGAGATGTTACTGGAACCCTGAGTTACCCTCCTCCCATTCAACCCCTTACCTTGTACCATCTGTGAGTCTCACAAATACCCCTTTCCCACTGCACCAAAAACCAACCAACATCTGGCTTTTGTCTTTAGAAGGAAGGGTTACACTTTGTATTCATTGCCCGGACAAATGACTGCTGTAGTCACAGGTATTTATCGGCTCAAGCTTTGACAGTGATGGAAACATGGCACCCAGATTGACAAATTTTCGCCCTTTTCGGGCGCAATGCGACCCGCGTTGAAGACGTAATGTAAAGTGAAAATGTTTGGAAAAAAAATGGCACGTGCCCGAAATTAGGCATAAAAGGCTATGCTGCCACTGAAATTTCTTTTTGCAGCATTACCAAAGAATTGGGCGTGGTACTGTGTGCCAGACGAGGTTGGACGCACAGACCAGAGCTACACATGTAATGGTGGCCAGGTTACCAACTCTCTATTTGCTTGCCAAGGTACTTCTGGGCAATGGGCAGTCCTCTGATGAACCAGAGCCAGCCTCAGTGGCTGAGGAGGCGCCTCTGGAGAGGGCTCTGCCGTTATCAGGTGAGGAAGCTAACCCTGTTTCCCTCCAACCTCCTCTCTCAGGCCAGTATGGTACAGCATAACTAAATTCTCTGGTTACTGCTTTGAGAAACGTCAGAGTCCTAGAAGGTGTGGACGTGGGACAAGTGGCACCCTCAAAAATTCCCCCACTTCGCTGTCAAGAATGGGTTATTATACCAGGTGATAATAGTAAACAATTAAATGACTGAGCAGCTACTGGTACCAAAACCTTTTCGTCACACAGTATTAGAACTATACCACACCCACTTACTGCGAGCCCACTTGGGCGTGGATAAAACACAACAGAATTGTACAGATTGAAAGAGATGGGCGCAACTGGGATCAACTCCTCTCCTGTCTCATGTTTGCAGTTAGAGAGGTGCCCCAAGGCTTCTACAGGTTTCTCGCCCTCTAAGCAGGTGGCTTAGCTAGATGCCATTCAAAGCTGGCCCAAACCCATATCAAAGAAGGAAGATGGTCTCCAAAATAAGTAATATGGTAAAAATCTATCTTGGCAAATCATATTTCAATAATCCAAAAACAAAGAACACATATTGTGATCCAAATTTAAAAAAGACTGACTCCAACCAGGATGTCCCCCCTCCCCGAGTCTCCTTATTTCAATGAGATCTTCCCGAGGTCCCACTCAACAGCGTCCAGGCCCAGGGAAATGTGTTGATTTGTGGGGACTTACCTGCCCAAAACAGGTAACCTGTCTGACTTTACAAGTGTAAAGGGAGATGACCACATCTCTGGTCACACCTACCCTTACAACATGGTTGATCAGCCAAGAAAAAGCTTGACAACCAGGTTAACAGAAATGGGAAACAGCTGCTACAGCTCTGTGAAAGCCTGGGTTTGTACATCGTCAATGGGAGGGGACTCTCTGGGACAGTGCACCTGTAGTTCATCTATTGGCTGTAGCACTGTTGACTATGCAATCACAAACTTAAACCCATTCTCTTTCAAAGCATTAATTGTCAAACCACTAACACCTCTGTCAGATCATAGCCGAATGACTATCTTTAAACAACAGAAACCACTACCACACAAGCAAAGCCCAGTAAGCTGTACGAATCTGTACAGATGTGCCCAAAACAGCACAGAAGAATGTCAGAACCCACAATTAAATCTCTCAAATAATTATCTTAAAACTTCAAGGTTACGATCACAATAAAGAAGATGTAAATATCACTGATACAAAATACAAATAAAATATTTGATGAATTGCCATCTATATAAAATGTAAAGCCCTCAAAACCAAAAACAACCAAAAACATAATCTCAGAAAACTGGTTTGATTCAGAAGGTCAAAACATGAGGAAATTCCTAAAAAAGAAACGCCAAAGTTCACACAAAATTAATAAGAAACCATTGAAAAACCAATCAAATAAAATCTGTTTTGGGAAAACTGGAATGCACTGAATAAAAAAGCCAATACAGATTTCCCAATCCAAAATGGAGACATGGAAAGATTATTTTGAAAAGCTGCCCTGCACTGAGCACACTAGGCTACATGGATGGGTGCTCAGAGCTTGCGGCCGGATGGGGCATCTGGCCAGATGTGATTCAAGATTCAAGATTCTTTATTTGTCACATACATATACATACTTTCATACATATATGCAGTGAAATGTAATAAATGGGCGGATCTCGCCCTTGCACTGGCCGTGGATGGGCGTGGTGGCCCTGCTGACTCATCTGTGGGGCAGGCATTTCAGGCGGGGTGTCAGTCTGTTGCGTGGGACCTGGCTGCGGTCTGTGGCTGGTGTCTGCGGCCCGGGTTCTGCGCCTGCTGTTGCATCTTATGCCAGCACGTGGGGGTGGGGTGTATGTGTGCACCTCATGGGTGCAGGGTCTCCTCGCGCTCTCCGGGACTGCTCCGTGGGCCGTTCCGACTTCTCTGGGGGCTGGAGATCTTCTGTGGCTGCAGGGCGGGGTGCTCAGGGCTTTCCTGAGATCGCGGGGTGTCTGTACGGCTGTGGGCCTCAGTGGTGGCTTCGGGGTCTTTTCTGCTGCTTGGAGGCGCCACGATATAATACCGACCTTATACACCAGAACCAATTGGAACAAGTCCCGTGCACTCACCGGTGGACACTTCACACGCACACACACACACACACACACACACACACACGGTTTCATCATAGGCAAACACAGCACAGCACCAGGACCCGCTTTTAACACACCCCCAGCACGATCCTGGTAACATCCCTCTCCTTTCCTTCTTCATTTACTGCTTTAACTACGAAAGGAAGAGGCCACGTGCAAAATTGCTGTTCCAGTTTTCATGGACTGAATTTACTTGGTTTTGTCGATACATGTCATCCAATTTTTCAATGTTTATGTTTTTCAAAGTTGTTTGGTTCTGCGTTAATTTGTTTCACCCCTTCTGATTCACCCCCACTTTAAGTAGTGATTAGTTGTTTATAGACCTGAACATGGTAAGATCATTCTCCAAAGAGGTGGTTCAGAAAAAAAAAAAAAAAAGAAGCCGTGAAAACATACAATTTAATCAATCTATGTAGTCAAACATTAAATGTTCAATTAACATTGGAAATAAACAAACTGCAAATTTTACCCAAGAGCATTATGAGGCAGGGCAAGTCATTCTCCCCAACCCTCTTCAACATTTATATCAATGAATTGGCAAAACAATTAGAAGAATCATCTTTACCTGGTCTTACTCTACACAACTCTGAAATTAAATTCCTTCTTTAATGCCATGGGCACACTACACAACTTTCAAAGTTGTCAGATTGCTGTACTGTTCACACTACACAACTTTCTGTCTTGACATGACTGATCAGTGACAGGGGTCACACATTACAAGATTTTTCACCAGGAGGAATCCTTGCAGAGTCTGTCAGGTCTCCAAACTACATTTTTGTCATAAAAACACACACAGAAGTGACACTGGAAATGACGTTATACCATGCACGGGACAGGATTATACATTTTTTATTAGATTCCTGATCACTGTAAAAAAAAAAATAAAAAAAAAAATCAGAATTCAAATAAGAACCTAGAAACCCTTTCTCATGCATGCTGAAAACCATACATCTTCTGGCAGTGTTCCGTATCGGTGTCATGTGGGAAATGAGCCGTCAATGTTCCATAGAAGCCATTCCGTAAATTTCCCCACTCCCGACCTGGTATAATTTCTAGGAAAATGCCGGTACAGCTGTGAATGGAAGTTATGGAAATGGAAGCAGTAACATTGCCATTCAATTTTATTATTTTTGTTATTAAAAATGGCACTCAGCTCCTAGATGTGTCTTTTAGAGTAAGGGGTGCGTGCATGGACATCGGGCACAAGCGATTTGCTTGCCCGCCGGCTGCACCGGGTGGAGAACATTCCTTCTCCGGAGGCGTGTAGGACAGATTGAAAATTATCACACTGATTAAATAACATTGGGTGAGTATTATTGGGTCTGGGGACAGGGGCTCTGTCAGTGGAGGGAACCGAGACTCTCCAGGAGGGGCGAGGCGACGGGGAGCGAAGAGCAGGTCTAAAAACGAATCGGATTCTGTTGCTTAATCGCGCGTGATATTAGACACATCTAGTGCGAGCGTTACGTAATGTATCCGTAACATTAATCTATATGGGAACAGACTCCATACGGAACTTTTCTGTAAAGGAAGCCAATTTGGGAATGACTGCCAACTGCCTTTGCTGGATATTTCTTTATTCAGCAATGGTATGGATTCCACATGGGAAAGGCACTCGAGAGAAGAAGAGTAAAATAGTTATGTTGTGGGTTTCTGGCTGCTGCTCCAATGTACTTCTGTCTCCCCATCTCTCCTTCTTGACTCCTCCCCTCCCCCCTCACTCTGTGTCTGCTCTCATTGGCTGTAGCTCATGGCGTCACTCCCGCCGAGCCTGACATGACCAGATATTAAACCTGCTTGATATCTTGCCGGTGTCTGCCCGCCATCGGTGAGCAGTTTATTTCGCGTTGTGAGCAGTTCACACAACAGGCTCGTCACTCAGGGGAGTGTGTAATGAGTTGCCTCTGATCCTGGGCTTTGCTCGGCGATCTCCAAAAAACCTGTCGGTGAGTGGAAAATCACGGTAAAATCTTGTAGTCTGAACTCGGCATAAGCAGACGACCTGGTTCTGCTGTCACCAACTGAAGAGGGTTTACAGCAGAACCTGGCTCTGTTAGAACAGTTCTGCTAGACCTGGGTCCTGGCAGTTAACCCCCAAAAAAACAAAGTTTCAAAAGAAAGTCAAGATGTCAGGGAACCAAGTGCAACTTCACCCTAGGAACAAATCAAATCCAACAATGTGACTACTCATACAGTACCTGGGGCTGAAGATCACTTCCACTGAAAGTTTTAATTAGGCCATAAATTAACTGAAAGGGAAAGCCAGAAGGGCCTTATATGCCATCAAAAAGTCAGTACACATTGACATCCCAATTATGACCTGGCTCAAAATATTTCAATCATTTATTGAACCTACTGACCTTCATGGGGTCTTCTTTCAAAACAAGATTTTGGAAAACGAGACAAACACCAAATAAAAATCCTGCATTCAGAATTCTGTGAGCACATCCTCCATGTCTAGAGGAAAAGCTCAAACAACACACACAGAGCAGAATCAGGCCAATACTCGTTAATAATTCATATTGAAAAAATAATCATTAAATTCTGAAAACACCTAAAACTGCCAGGTCTGACGGCCACCACCATCAGACCTGGCAACCTAGAGAGGCTAGGCTGTGCTCCCACTAGAGTCGAGGAGACAGAGCTGTACTTCCTCACAAGCTGCCACAAATATCAGGACATCAGAGATGACTACACTAAATTTAATACAATTCTAATTCTACAATCAATTTAAATACAAGTCAAGCAATGTTTTAAATTTCAGGAGAAAAAGCAGAATGCTCAGTTGAGGCATTTCACATTTTATTGATATAACTATCGTTTTTTGTTTTGTTCATTTATTAATTTCATTATTGTCTCAATGTATTTCCTTCTGCTGTATGTTGTGTAACATATAAACGTCATGTCTTGTTATGCTTAAGTAAGAATGTTTGTCATGCCAATAAAGAAAATTTGGGAGGAAAAGGTTTCCTGATACAATTACAAATTCACATTCCAGTACAGATGCACACACACACACACACACACACACACACACACACACACACACACACACACACACACACACACACACACACACACACACACACACACACACACACACACACACACACACACACACACCATCTACCCATTTGTATCTTCTGTGCAGAATGCACCATCAATCAGCAGCCATTAACTAACCAAGTCCTGCTGATGTTGATGGGAAAAAGCAAACACGTGCACGGACCACTGAGGGGAGAATCTGACAATCGACTAATTCCAGGGGATGATTCGACAGAACCTGTTGCTGGGCAGGTTGGTCTGCCCCTACTTTTCCTATTCCAAATATCCATTCTTTTACTCACTGACATATTCATTTGCCATTTCTGTTCTCTTCCATTCTCACGTGTCTCGTTGCTCTGTGCCTCTGTGTGACCATAGCAACAGAGCAGTATGATAAGCTAAATTCCTTGTGTGCACAAACATCCAGTTATGAACACACCATCACGTCATCACTTTGAAGGGAAACTCGAAGTGTGTGTGTGCATGTGTGGAGGGGCATGAAATCCATGTACATGCATACATCGACTCATTCATTCCATACGAAAGCAAATTAAAAAATCATTGTTTGCTGCTATGTTCTCCAGCCTAGCATTTTGTCAGCATAATGACCCTCACTTGACTACTCCCTTTTATTTATGCAGTAATGCACCCACACGATCCGTCCTCCCTCTACGCCGCCTGGTCCCTGGCAACACACAGCAAACACCTCACCGCGGGGGAATTAGGGAGAGCCTGTGGAATTATTTATTTATTTATTTATTCTAATTTATAAATTCAAATTTGTATATTTGAAAAACCAAATTGGCGGCACTCAGTTCAACAAAGTGTGACTTAGCACATCAAAGGCTGTATAAATCTCTACAAACCCCGGGCAGTGGCCCTTTAAGAATTTACTGAGGAGCGGGGCCACTGCTTAGCATTCTGCGCGCCGGCCGAGCGAGAAACATCTGCGGCAAGCAAATCGGCGGTAGACGCCAAAATCCAAACGGTCACGGATGGCTGGCGCATGCATTCGGAGGTCATTTACAACTGGCCATGAAGGAGCCTTTGAAAAGCCCTTTCATTACAAGCCATTACCTTCTTTTTCAAATGTTTTACCATTGAGGGACATTTCACTATTGTTGGAGAACAGCAAAAAACAAAGCCGCACTTTAACATCTAACGATTGTATTCAAATCTGTGTATGATGAATGCTAATTTGGAAAATAAATGAATAAATAAAATAAAAAGCTATAGAGCATCAGTTCCAGGGAACATAGAGCTGGCCAGGCTTGCCAAGTGTTACACTGATTTGTGCCAGTTTTTATACCGGATTGTGTACTAGCGGCTACCTTTTATTTCCAAATAATCAATGTTGCAGGGAATCTGCAGAGTGAAAAAAGGTTGACTTTACACCCTGAAAATTATTTATGATCAACTGCAGTCTGGGCATCATGAAACTTCACTTGGGAGTTGGTCTGTTGGTCAAGAAGATTCCAAATTTATTTTTTTAAGGGACAGCTACGGACAACTTTTCCAAATTCAGTACCATGTTTTCCATTTCATTTAAGTGTTCAACAAACAGGAAGCTACAAGATTTGTCTGAGATTAAAGTTTCTTTTTGAGAAAAATATTAGGTTGTATTTAGCTTGAGCTTGTGAACTCGGTGTATTCTATCCATCACAAGCCAGAGCAAAACCAGGGCGAAGTGCAAACTAAGTTAAGCAAAACAGTTTGACAGGCATCTGCAATTAAATACATCTGTGGGCAAAGGGAAAATTGTACACTCCTCTTAAGGGGTGTCTGAAATCATATTACAAGATTCTTCCAGGTATGAAT
This sequence comes from Zeus faber, assembly GCF_960531495.2. NCBI lineage: Eukaryota > Metazoa > Chordata > Actinopteri > Zeiformes > Zeidae > Zeus > Zeus faber. Next base: position 28,200,494 of record NC_137195.1, read on the forward strand.
ATGGGAAATATATTGTAATGTTTACCATTACCATTACAGAAGGATATATAAATGTCTCGACTGACTTATTATTATTATTATTATTACCTCTTTTGGGGGGGTCCAAATCCTAATTACGAGGGTCCGACCCCCCAAATACCCCCTGTAATTTGAACTATGTCTGTTGGCATTCCCTGGCAGACCAACCAAATTAAATCATTTTTTTATGTACAGTAGGTGGAAGAATGCAAACGCTAGAACCCAGAAATATTTTAGCCTTTTAACTGAAAATTAGTTTTTGTTGGCAGAGACACGCAAAGTGTGAATCACAACAATAATTGGGTGTAACCCCCAACTCCAGTCATTTAAAATATGTATTCCCTAGTCTTGCATCACAGCAGCCGATGCAATTATATACAGTATAAACAGGACATACACAGTATACACACACACACACACAGTATATATATATATATATATATAGACACACCTATACACACACACACACACACACACATACATACATACATATACACACAGCACATAAAAAATACTTTCAATAGCTTCGGCACTAATGAATGTATTGGGGCTTCTTCTTCTTTTTATGAGATTCACAAGAATCAAGCATTTTATTTTCGCCGTTAGTCCTGAGCTAATGAGTGTTCCTGTCTGGAGGACTGAGAACAAATTGTCGGTATAACTCAACCTTGAGAAAACAGCTGCTGGTGCTAAACGTCATGACACCCTGTAAACAAACTCCAGATCGGCAGAGCGGGGCTAATACAGCCACTGATCATACGGCGTTCAAGTGGTGCCCTTTACCTTTGCTCGCATCTCCAACCTGAACTTCATCAATCACTGAAACGGCCTGGAAAATAACTAATCATAATAACGAAATGTAAAGGAAAAACATGTCAGAATACGACGACCAGGCACCTCCTCAACCCCACCGACAACAAAAAACGTTAATGACGCTTGAGAGTGCTTTTCATCCCATTAAGCATCGCTAATCCATCAATGTGAAAAGTTTTGCTGTAGCATGCAAACACATGCACATATTTTGTTCAACTTGGCAGACAACGTGCATTAATGCACATATAATGGAATGACTGTTGGGGGGGCAGAGCTTATGAATCAGTGGTCCGCCCGGCAAAGGATACACACCATTTCACAAAAGGCCAATCAGACCGGGCTTTTTTCTCTCAACTACATGTCCAGTGAGGGAAATTCAGTATTGTTTCGGGAGGGTGGCAAATCAGAGCAGCTTTTGTCCTTCACCAACCCGTTGTGGTGAAAGTTGAAGGTCACACTGTCTGGAGCACCGATGCCCGACCCGAAAAGGTGATGCGCTAATCAGCTAGAAAAGCAAAGTGAAAGGAAGACAGTTTCCCAGTCCCCTGCGCACTTGACCAGAGATTGACAGGCCGGGCCGGAAATGAGATTCCATCGGGCCGCGTCCTTCACCAGCCCTCCCACCCCCCACCCCCACTGCCGCCCTTCATATGCATGCAGATTCAAATCCACTTAACTGCCGTCATGATTCAATCATCCCCAGGAGTCTACAAGCATCCATATCTCCCATTCACGGGGCACAGGCAACATACATACATATTCATGGGCGCACGCCGCAGCGAAGCATTTCAACATAACAAGGAAGAAAAGGTGTACAGCGGTGAAGGTGTGCCGCTGTGATTTGCACATGGGTGCATAATGAAGGGGGGTCTGGGCAAAATTTGTCAATGATATGAGTCACGAAAATACGGGATGCTCGTGCTGCCAGCTTGTGTGTGTGTGTTTACTAGAACTAGGAGCAGTAGCGGAGTTCCTCTGGTGATTGGTCATTATCTTGCGGCATGATAAAGGCAGTGATGACAGGTTGGAAGTTAATGAGAGCCATGTTACCAGACAGCAATAAAGGATCTCAATGCAACGGTCCTTAATTAAAAGGAGTAAATAGCGCTTTACTACTCCAGCGTATTAAAAATGTATGGTGTGTGTGCTGGGGATCGTATTCTAACTGCAGGCTAATTCTGAATGATTAAAAAGTTACCGTAAAAATTCCATACCAGCTCCATACCACACATTTGACCAAACGCATCTTCAGCTGCAGCCCAGAGAGACTCGCAACTCTGCATGTATAAACCATGCGATGACACTTTTTATCCCGAGTCAGAATCGTACTCCGGCCCTCTCCGCTACTCTCTCGAGTAACGAGAGAGATAACCCTGCCTCGCGTGTAACGAAATGCGATTACCGTCCAAATGCGCGTGACGTTCCTTTGAAGATTGCAGCGGAGGACGACGGGGCTGGAAGGGCCGAGGTTGTAATTTGACCGGCGGAGGGAGATAGAGATGGGACGCAGAGAGCCGGAGAGAGAGAGAGAGAGAGAGCAAGAGAGAGAGAGAGAGAGAGAGCGAGGGATGGAGGAATGGAGAACACAGATGGGCAGATACAGTACCAGAGGGAGAGGTCTTGGACTGGTCAGGCCAGAGAGACAGGGGAGGTGGAGTGAAGGGGGGCTGAGGGAGGAGCAGAAGGAGGATAAGGGGATGGAAGGGCGTGGAGGTGAACGAGAAAGAGAAGGAGAGGAGGGCCAGGCTGGGCGAGGGAGGACAGAGGGCGCACTATGACTGCTGGCCGATGTAAGGGAAGGGACTAGTATAATACAGTATGATATATATATATATAAACTGTATAGATAAGAGCGAGCTGCATGAACCTGTAGTACGCACAGATTTGGGTACTTGTTAATTTTTAATTGATTTGATGAAGCAGAATTTTAGAGCCGTTTCTTTCAATTTGTGTTTCTGTGTCTTGTGCCTTTCCCTGGAAGAGCAGTGCCTGCGTGTTGCTGTAGTTAATAAAACAACACACACAAATGCACACAAGTGTTATGTCACACACAAGTGATGTTTTCAAATCAACCAGCCAATCTGAACTGCCGCATCAATTAACTGACAGTTGATATGTCAAATGAAATTTTATTATTTTTAATGATGGATGGGGCGACTAGCTAGAAATCTCTTCAGTTCGGCTGAGTTAAAAAAGCGAAAATCGAGTAGAAAACCATCTGGAAGATCATTTAAAAACGGATGACTTCAGAAAGAACAAGAAGTGTCAAATCTAAAGGGTTCGCGCGGAAGCGCCGACCCCGTTAGCTGCAGCACAACTACCACCAGTACAGTTACATCGGAGACGAGGAGTTGCTAGGGCATGTGAAAGCGCCAGTGACAGAGTCCCTGTCCGGGGACGAGCCTGAGGATAACTTCCATTTAACAAGCAGTGATGTGGCACTACCTGCTGTCCAGGAGGAGCAACACGAATTGCATGGTGAAAAACGGATGCACGACACGGGTAGATGGCCACCGATATTGACACAAGCATAGCGGGATATTTTGCTACAGATGGGACAACAAGTAAGAAAAAAAATCTACAGAGACCTTGGCTAGTTTATTCAGAGGTCCAGGACGCCGTTTTTTTTGTTTTTGCTGCAAGCTTTTTTGTGAGTTTCAGTGAAAATCTGGCCTCGCAAGAGATTAAGCACCCACGAAAAGGCAAGTCATCTTGTGGAATGGAAATAATTGGACATCAGGTTTGTTTCTCAAAGAACCGTGAATGAACAACCAGCGGACAATACAGGCTGACACTATTCATTGGAAGCAAGTGCTGCAGTGTCTAATTAGTGCTTATTGAATTGACAGATACCACTGGGGCTGGTATGACAGATGTGCTTACAAGGAAACTAGAGGAGTAGGGCCTTGATATTTGTAACATGATGAAGCCATGAGAATGTCTCCAATACTTAATGGCATACAGAAAAGAGTTTGCTTCAATAATCCAAGGGCATTCTTTGTCCCATGCAGCGCTCAGTTTCTCAATCGGGTTGTTAACGACCATGTTGTCTCCGGGCAGAAGGCTTCTTTGGCACAATCCAAGAGGTTTACAGTTTCTTCCTCCACTTCAAGCTGGGAAGTGCTTAAAGAGCACATAGAACAAGGAGGAGTCTCAGACACAAAATGGGAAAGTAGTGTTGAGGCTGTTAAACCCATCCGTTTTCAACTCAGAGTAATATATGATGCCCTCTTGTCAATAGCGACTGACAGTCTTACTGGGACTTGCGGCGTAAAAACCAGGGCGGATGCGAGTGACTTCGCTGCAAAAATTAAGACCTACACATTCATGTGCTCCCTCGTTATCTTTTACGACATTCTCTTTGAGTTTATCATCTCCAGCAAAAAACTACAGGCCGTAAGCCTTCATTTTCAACAAGCAGTGACACAGCTGAATGCAACCAAACAGTTCCTTCAGCACGACCGCGCGGATGGCTCCTTTCAGAGAGTGCTGTCTAGTGCCAGAGAGCTGGTTGAAGAGTTGGACACAGAGGCGTCTTTTCCAGCACAAATAGCTGTGCGACCCCGGACGAAGAAGAGGTTGTTTCCCTACGAGGGAGACGATGAACCTGTCCTGAATCCTCAACAAAAGTTCAGAGTCGATTTCTTCACCAGGTACTTGACTGTGCCACCCAGTCAGTGCATGAGCGCATTCCTCAGCTCCAGAAGCACACTAAAACGTTCGGGGTGCTGTATGATATCCCATCAATACGTGACAAGTATGATACAACAGCAGCTCTCCAAGAATGCACAGAACTTGAGCAGGCCCTGACACATTGAGATTCACCACACTCTCAGCTCTCAACTCAACAAGAGAGAGAGAGAGAGAGGGAGAGAGAGAGTGAGAGAGAGAGAGAGAGAGAGATGTTATGGGGAAATCGTCCTGGAAACAAATCAGAGATGGATCAAAAAGAAGAGTGAAGATAGACGAGACACCTGGAGGGTGCGGAAGGAGACGAGCAGGTGGTGGGGTGGAGGGGGTGGCGAGAGGAGAGGAGGAAAGACGGTCACAGAAGGGTTGTTCAAATTCAGACAACTTCCTGCACTCGGCTCTGCTACAGGGCAGATAACTCTGCACATCCATTAGTTCAACTAATTCCCATCGCCATCTGCCGTGCGATTTCAGATGCACCTCTGGAGTCGGAGAAAGGGTTCAGGACTTTCGGGGGGGTATGTTGATTTGGAAAATATGGTATTGATTTGCTTAATTGGAGTGCCTAAAGTGGAGTAAGTGAGATCGCACCTTTCTATCAAAGAATCAAAATAGTGTTGTTTTACTGACTAATAGATAAATCCACTGAGAGAGATTCAGTCCATTCAGGCCTCACTTGATAGAGAGCGCTAAACGGCATATGTTTGTGGCTGTTTATTTAAAGCACATTTTAATACAACCAAACAATTCGGCAAACAAAAAACCAGAAACGCAAGTAGTCCTTACCTTCGTAGGCGATCTTAAATCCATGAGCGCTTACCGCGAAGTCACTGGTAAGCCTCAGCGAAAAAATTGATCCAGAACTGGTAACAGGCGCTGGGATTGTAAATCCTGTTAACCTGTGGAGAGAAGGACAAAATAATTTAAAATATAATTATTTCAATTCACGTTTCTTTTGCTCCTTTGTAATTCAATCCAAATCAATCCTAAACCTATCACTTAGGTATGAATGTACTTGGAAGTGCATCCTTTTCATTCTTACTCTCTTATAAATAGTCGTAGGCTTTTAGTCCAGAAGGTCAACAATTTTAGCGAACATTTATGACCCAAAGCCAGATATGCTCTCAAATAACATTTAATTCTAACCAAAGTGAATCATCAGTTTAGATAATAATAAAAATCAGGGGGATTGTAATGCAGGTTGTTAAGCGACAACTCGGCCAATACTTCACAATCAACACCCCGAACCCTATTGTCGGAAAGTTGTTTGATGGCCGCCAGCTGCATTGTAATGCATCGCTTCATTGCTCCCTTTCAAATTAGGTGCAGGTCTGAAAGAATCCATTTGCCTTGACGACGTCGTAAACAAGATGTGTTGCTGACTAATTCCTCAGCGGCATTTGCCGATTTTCTATCGACCTATCAAAAAAAAAAAAAGAAGAAAGCCGGTCTTTCGCCTCTCCCTATTTCACCTGCCCATTTTCTGGCATTCATATGTCTTTCCACGGCTCTGTATCTGGTTTGAGGAGAAGCCGGTTGAATGATGTGTGTAGCTTGACTCGGGGGTGGGGTGGGGGGGGGGTAACTCTGTTACTGAGGAAGAAGGGGCTGTATTTACAGGTTCGATAGTTTCCAATTACAGCACAGCGAACTGCATCGCTCTTCCTGGTAAATGATCACCCTCTGTTCCAGGTACTGCACTCTACTAGCGCAAGTCAATCGCAAGCAGATGGAAGTTTGGCTGCATCAGGACATGTGCACTTGTTTTAAAGTGGTAACAGAAACACATACTGTATTCTACATGAAATGATATGTCATTTTACGTTTTAAGATAATCTGAGATCGAAGGCCAGATTTTGCTGCCAAAAAGCATGTTACACTTTTACGCTCTCCCGCAGTAAATCTATAGATATTTGTGCTAGACTATAACCAGTCAAGCAGAGCTGGTACACAAGGATTTTGTGTGCTGAATCTAGGCAGTATTATTCTTTTATCCCTATTTTTTTTCTCTGATCTTCCTTTCCCCATTGCTGCAAAGTTGGACTTTCCTCACCTCTTACCCTAGTGCCATTCCGAAGGGCTGCTTCTGTATTTTCTAGTGGAAAAAGAGATAGGTCTTCAATTTAGGAGGGTGAGCAGAGTGGTGAAGAGAGTTCCATGAGGGAACTACTTATGGCTGAGCAACAAAAAAAAAGAGAAAAGGCCTAAAATAACAATAAACAGAGGAAAAACTATCAGTTTGTGGCTGAAGAACAGTTTGTGCCAGTGGCCCAAGACAGTGGCAGGGAGAGGGGAGGTTGATGGCACCCACCAGGATGGGAGCACTGTAGCTTTTTACAATATGACACCAAAACAAAAAAAAGGCTGCATTTTTATGGCTACGGAGATTAGATTCCATCTGTCCACTGAACTAAAATGCTATTTAAATGTTAGATGTGTTCAGCAGCCGTCACAACACTGGGAGGAATGGAGGACAAGAAGTCTAGGCCAGGGACAGGCCGTGACGGTGGGCCACTTGGGAAGCCAAGAGCATTGTGGTTTTAATTCCAAACAGTCACAAGACCGACTGATTCCAATGATTAGCTCCTGCGGCACATGCAGAAAGTGTGCCAGTCACTGGAAAGAGCTGGCGTCGTGATTGGCTGGTTGTAAACCTTTCATCCATTTTCTTGTTCTATAGCAAATACAAAGTAAAAATTTAACCTTATGAGGATCTTTTCCCCCTTTACTCTCATTTACTTTAATAAAAAAAACAAATATCTCCATCTCTGCTAATGCTACTTATTCTCAGAGAAGGTTTAGCTGTGACTGTTATATACAGTGGTTTGAAACTACCAACAATATATATTTATTGCAAGTTGCTTTGGAGAGATTTTTAGCTCACCAATGAAATTCAAACAAGAAAAATAAAAAAACCACAGAACAAAAAAAGTTTTTATCACCTATTGGACACGTTCAACCAAGGATTCCAAGGACTTTGTGACCCACTTAGAACAAGGAGCAGACAATGGGGACAGACGTCGACTGACATTCACCATGCCGTTGCTCTGGCAACAGGAGCATCAGGTGTATGGTTGGAAGATGTCATTAACAAATAAACACCGCGGGGGTGCCGTCTCCTCGGACGCAAGAGAGGGAGAGAAGAGTCCGTGAACCAAATTGGGGGAGATTTCGGGAACGTTCTGACCGTGTTTTCTGAGTAGAGGATTAAACCTCGAGTCTTGCATTTGGGAAAAATTCTAGTTTCAACCAGGAACATTTCATTTTCCACCTCAACACACTCATTGAATTTCAACAAAGGGGAAAATGTTAAGGTAATAAATTGTCTTTGGGGGTTTCACAATCATGACATTTTAGTTGAAAATGAAAGCAGCACTGTGTATCTTGTTATTTGGGAGTTGGCTCCACTACAGATTCTGAGTGCAATTGTACTTTGTCCAGACAAATTTGAACCTGAAAGTCACGTTTCAATAACAGTCTATGTTACAAACGTAGATATAATGTACACCTAGGTTACAGCGCCCCTTGCATGGACCACGCCACTTCAGCGAGCACTAAGTCCAAGACTCCCCCAGAGCTGTAGGGAGAGAGGGCGCGGGGATCGGCCCCCTGCTACCGGAGTAGGTACCAGATGTGCTCGGCCTGGCAGATCTGCTTGAACGTGTGAGTCAGAGGGTGAAACAAACCCTGTGGGGCAATGAGAGTAAGTGCCGGCATGCACTGGCTGAGGTGCGGGTGCCTCTCAGCCGCGTTGTCATGGAGGTGGCTATGCATTGTATATATGTATGATACGTAAGATACGTGTGATTCTCACAGTCTTCACAGTCAAAGGGAGATAAGGAGGACTGAAGCAACTACAGAGGGCTATTCCTCTTGTCTACAACAGGCAAAGTACTGGCCAAACGACTACTGCTACTGTCAGAAGAGATCCTCCCTGAGTCGCAATGTGGCTTATGTCCTTCCTGCAACTATCCTCCACCTTCAGTCAAACTCATGTACAGGACTGATGGCAGGTTCTTCAACCTTCACTTTCACCATCATGGAGCTCCAGTATGCAGATTAGTTGTGCAGCCGAATTTTCAGCAAAGCACAAATAGTGAGTTTTTACGATTTTGTACAAATATTTGTTTTACAAATATAATAAAAAGAAAAACATGTCAAAAAGCTGGTATTCCTCATAACGTGGGTATTTGTGCGCGGGGGCAGTGAGATCCATTCACAAATGGTTACTTAAGACGTATGTGGAGACGCACTCCTATGCCAGGTGTGAACGGATGTACTCAGAGCTGTACACTTGTGATTGTTTCACCCAAGATACATGGTTAATGACCGGGTGTAAACAGGGCCAGACAACAACGCCCCCCACAGATGAGAACCGCGGAGACTAAGCAGGTCCCGCAGACAGAATCTCCACAGACAGCCCAGCCCCTCACTTTCCTGTCTGTGTTAGATGAGAACCATGTGATCAATAATATCATCAATGAATCAGAATATAAATGCTGTTCTCACTTACATCCGTCACCGGGTGAGTCCCCTCCCTTTTCGGGCAGGGTCCCCCTTGGGAAAAGACAGGGAAATCACCTGTCTGTGGTGACGAGGGCAGAGGAAAGTAAAGAGGAGTTTATGGGGAATGTCCCCTGCCTGGAGGCATCCTACCTCTCCCTATACTACCCCGAGTGGCATCTCAAGTGCTCACAAAGTGCTGCAAATGTGGCTGTCGAGGTTATTATACATGTTTATTGCTGGGTTTATGGAAACCATAAACCAATATTACATTTAAAGTGGAAATCTGGAAGATTTTGTTTTCTTGTTTGTTGCTGGTGTGTTTTCGGACCCCCCTTCCCAAGGAGCCAAACTTCAGGTGGACCAGTAGGGGGTGCTGTCTAACAGACATTTATTTAAATGAAAATCTTCGAGATTGGCACTTTAAAGCAGCACTACTGTATGAAACAGTAGTGCTGCTGGGAATGAAAGAGGTGACATTCTTCATAATACAAGTCTATGTACCATCAAAATGATTTTGAAGCGGTTATCTTAAGAAAATTACATAGTGTTGCTTTAAGTGTTCATAATTATCATAATAGTTTATTTTAGAACACTTATATTAGCACTTCAAGATCCTAAAATTACAAAAGTGTAATAAAAACAAAAACAGGATTGTCACTTTTATTCAAAACACAAATACAAATACAAATAATTTTGCTGCCTAAGATACAAATATAAATACTGGGCTCTCAGTAAATCCCTAATACAGACACCCTAGTTTCTCAGTCTGAAGCGGAAATGCCTGAATGCCTTTTCCAGAGATTTTTAAGATTGCCAGAGCGATTTTAAACCAACCAGCACCCGACAAACCCTCCCAAGACCACACAATTTGTGTGGACAACTACATATTGGAGAATGTGGATCACTTCACACACCTGAGCAGTTTTCTTTACACAAGAGCTGTCATTGATGCCGAGATTAACCACCGTATAGGGTGTGCGAGTGGAGCTTTTGCTAGGCTGAAGAAGAGAGTGTTCGAGGATCGGGACATCTAACCAAGACCAAACTTCTCATCTATCAAGCAGTAGTTCTGCCTTCCCTGCTTTATGGGCCTGAAAGCTGGACCACCTAAAGCAGACATACAGTATGAAAAGCCTGCGGCAGTACCACCAGCGATGTCTCCATAAGATCCTGAGGATCAGCTGGGAAGATAGGTGAACTAAGGTCTATGTCTTGGAGAAAGCCAACATCCCCAGCATGACCACAACCATCACCTGGCACCAGTTACGATTGACGGGCCAAGTTGTACGCATGCCAAATACCCATCTTCCGAAACAAATGCTTCACGGCCAACTGAAGGAAGGGCAATGCACCCAAGCGGGACAGAAAAAGCGGTACAAGGGCAACATCAAAACCCACCTGAGAAAGTACCCCTTCAAACTCAACAACTGGGAGGAGGTGGCTCTCAACAGAAACCTGTGGAGCAGGGTGGTCTATGAAGGCACAGCACAGCAAGAACAGGACCTCCACCATGCCGCAGAAGAAAAGGGGCAACAAAGAAAGGAGAGATCCAACACCAAAACAGCTCCTCCAACTCTCACTATCATGAAAACCATCCACAAATGCCCCCATTGCAACACAGCCTGTTGATCAAGGATTGGCCTATACAGCCACCTGAAGACCCACAAATGACCAGACCCACCGACAGTAGGACAATCAACTTCAAGTGATCGCCGATGATGATGATGATGATGATGATGTAATAATAGTGACAGCTCGAATTGCCATACCATAGAGCAACAATGCCAATTTTAAAACTCTGTTCTGAGGGGAGTTTAAATAGTAATTTCTGGTCCACCTAAAATACACTTGCCCGGGTCCACCTTAAATACACTCGCTCGTGTGTATTTAAGGTGTATATGTGTATATATATATATAGATATCAGAATCAAAAATACTTTAATAATCCCATATATTCTCGGGAACTGAAATCGTTGCCAATTTCTATTTAAGACTCTACTGTAGACACGTCAATGTAAGAAAAAGGGGTATAAATATAGGTCATTTCTCACATTCTCACAGCATTCTCCAAAACTCTGGAAGGCTGCAGCAACTGCAGCATAATCACAGTAAACCAACATGGAGTGCTGAGCTCACTGTGGGATACCTCTGCACCAGAGGTTTGATCTGATTTGATTTGTTGGTGGCCTTGCCATTGTTTCCTGAACAAAAGGAAAACAGCTATTCACTTTGTTCTGAGTAAAAGTTATTCCACGCTTTAACTATGCAGTCACTATTTCGGGAAGTATTTTTCTGACAACCCGATGTGAGCTCTGCGCACCATCCAAATTCCTTGTGCAATCACAAGAAGTTATTTGTGTTGAGCTGAGTAATGTTTGTGTAGAAACAAACTGGAAACAGCACATTGGATGTTATTCGAAGGCAAAAGGGAGGGATGATGTTGCTTGAGTAGGTAAAACATGTCAGAGGAGGATGTGTCACGACGGAGGTCTTTTTGCAGATTTGATCAAAGACGAGTCAAAAAACAAAGCAACGATCATAAACTGTCATAGGTGACGAGTCAAATGGGAGATGATATCCTGCCAAATGTCTGTCTACTAGTGAGTGGGATAGACCCTGGAAGGTCCTGACAAGAATGTCACCATAGGATAAAAAAAATAAACAGAGGTGCATGGTTTTCTGTGATTTTTTGGGGTTTGTTATTGTTTTTTGTTAATTTTTAGGTTATTATTGTTATTTTAGGTTTATTGCTGATTTTTTCTTGTTTATTTTTAGGTTTCTATTTCTTGATTATCATACAGTTTATTGTGTATTTGCCACATTTTATTCTTCATTGCTTAATTTTTGGTTAATTTTACTGTTAGGTTTGTTGTAAATTGTAAATTTTATAATGTTCATTGTTTGTATGATATTATTGCATTTATATTGTATATTTCAAATTGTTATGTTTTCTCATAAATGTTTAGGTCTATTGCGAATTGGCAAATTTTTCAGCTAATTCTATTCCATTCCAATTACTTTATTATCATTGCCTATCTTTTATGTGAGCTGCTGTGACACTGCAATTTCCCTCCGGAGATGAATAAAGTATCCATCTATCCATCAATCTATCTTTAGTGACCATTGGAGAATATGTGCCTTTCCCCTCCCACCTGAACACACTCCATCACCCCAGAAGGGGCTCTGTCAAATGGCCACCACCTGTTTAGGGTGTCAAATCCCTGCCGTTCTTTGGCTGGCAATGAGAAAGAGAGGGAAAGGAATGACATACCTGTATTTATCTGACTCATTCCCTTTCTACCTCCATCCATTTTTCTTGTTGCCATATTCGCTTTCTTTAAGTGATGCTGCTCAAGCCCCCCGTTCTATTTGCTCTTACACTCTCCACATCGCTACTTCCAATTTTTGTATTTTTTGCATTTTCGTCTGCGTCTTCTTTGGTTGCTGTGCCTCTTTAACCTCTCTGGTTGTCTCAGGAGAGAGAGAGAGAGAGATGGAGACAGACAGACAAGCCAAAAAAACAAGATGAAGGTGTAGTGGAGAAAGAGGCCTCAAATGCGGATGAGACTGGTAAATAAGAGTGGATCGCTTTCCTCGTGCCCGCTGTTAGATTGAAGGAAGTAACGCCTGTTGCCCACTTAGGCGCAAAAACTAACCTCCCTGCTGGCTGGCTCATCCAAACAGAGAGGAAAAAGAAATAACAGCGGGGTGGATGATTAATAGACATATTTTCGCTGCGACATGTCCCGACTCATTATTGGAGCCCCGCACCCTGGAATTCGCTTTAATAACTGCGGCGGCAAAAGGTCAAACAGTCCTATGAATTCAATCCTTCCTAATTATTTTACTAGGGGGATGAAGTAAGGCTGTCGTTTCCTTAATTTTTGCTGAAAAGAGAAATGTTCATTGAGGGAAAGGTCTTGAGAATCATTACACAATGTCAATGTCCCTGCGCTGTTTTGTGCTTTTGTGGACAGGCCACCGCAAAAGTTGCAGTCTTAATATCATACCATAACATCTTAGCCGTGTACGTGATTCTCTGCATGGTAATAAAAACCATGATGAACAGGCAGGCATTTGAAATTAACTCAAAAGATAAATTCCTTGTAATGAGTTCACAGGTGTGCAGACAAAGGGGCACGCACCCCATTTCAGCTGTTTCCCATTTGAAATATTTGGGTAGCAGGGAAGACTTGAGAGACAATTTCCAATGTCCAGGTCAGTAATTACGTTTAGCTTACCTATTCATTTTCACAAACATTAACCTTGTGAAAATTAATAGGTTATACAGTCCCTTTGCATCCCACACTGAAGACGAACACTGTTTCTATTGTACGTAGAGAGAGAGAGAGAGAGAGAGAGAGAACCAGCAGAACACACCCTAAATGTTCCAAGACGTGAAATGAAAGGTTAGTCAAGTCTGAGGTCTTTGGCCACAAGTCAAGTCTCAAGTCTCTGAAGGACGAGTCGTAGTTGACTCTCCAATCATTTTCTAATAGTCCAAGTCTCCAGTCCGCAGAAAACTTAAAATTGATACTTGGCCATTCCATTCACATGAGTGTTCAAATCAGATCTTTATGATTAAATTCTGAACCATTATCAACATAATATTTGTCAGCCATTATGAACTCACCACAATAATGGCAACACCAAAATAACAAAGCCTTTTCTTATCTCCTGTGGGGAACTACTAGATTATTACACTTGACTTTATGACTGTTCCTGTTCTCCTCGACTACCTCACCAAAGGCCTTTCTCAATCTGCGTTATTGTTTGTACTTGTGTTCTTGTGGACTTGTGAGACGTCATCAGTCGCAGCCCAAGTACTGTTCCAATTTAAAGTCCACATCATGGACGTATGTAGACTTGCTTCGCTCATTTTATCGAGGATGCATCGGTGGTGACTTGTGTGGACTTGGGACAGCCAAGTATCCCAGAATGCATTGCATGTTCCAATTGCAGATCACAGAGTTAGCACTTCTCCTACGCACGGAGAGGAACAGAGGAGTGGCGGCGGGGGGCAGGGGGGGGCAAAGAGAATACGTAGATCAATGGGGAGTCACTCTAATCAGGTCCATCACGGGCCCCGTCGATTCTTTTTCCATGTTAAAAATTCATTGTGGCTTTTGTCGTGCTCCCGCCTGAATTCCTGTCTTAATTAATTAAAGGGATTAATTAATTAAAAGCCTCTTCAATCTCTATCAAGGATTATATTTATAATTATTGTGGTGGCAAAAAGGACCAAAAAATATATATATTCTGAAAAAAAGAATCTTTCACTTATTCCAGCCGGATGTCACCTGAGTGTATGACACATGAATAATTTTCTTCAAGAACGAGAAGGTTTGTGCTTTTTTTAAACAGGGAGTTTTAAAACTCTGTGTGTGTGTGTGTGTGTGTGGGGGGGGGGTTCTCTGAGTGATTTCTGGGAGGGAAATGATTGTGTTAGAGCATTGCGTTCTACCAGCATACGTTCAGGGCCCTAGAGGCACAATGAGGATTCTGTCATGGAATTTGCGTTTTCTGGCTCAACGCAACGCTAGCCGAGCATTGTGATGAAATCCTCCACTTCTAAGAAAGACAGTGTGACTAAAATACAAAGAACACTGTAGCTATTTAGAGGCTGAGGAAAAAAAGAGAAAAATAAACATCAAAAAACCTTTTTTTTTTTGTCTTTCAGCGAAAATCGGTTGTGCTTCTCCTTCTCAGCTTTTTTAATGGTCGGATTAGTTCCATGAGAGTTCTAGTCTCAGCAAAATAATTTTGTTGGCTGCTCTGTATTTAAATGTTAACCCTATGCTTTGCAGTGCTTAAAGTGGAAATCCATAAGATTGTCTGTGTTGGGTTGATTACACAACAAGTCCCAGAATTCCTTTTGACACTGACACTCCGGGCTTGCCCTCATCTTCACTCATTGGTCAAATTACTTTCTCCAAAGTATGCCTTCTTCTGATCAATTGATCTATAGAGAACAGCAACAAGGGTGCTGTTCTTTTTTGAGAATGTCCATCCACATCGACAGATGATCAAATTCATCAAGGCTACCTTTCATTTCTTACTTGTGCCCGATCTTTTCATTCTTGTCAGGAAACCAACAATGGAAACTACATATACTGTAGAGGAGCACATGCATAATGCAAATACATGGAATGGCTGTTTCCAAAAAAGCACATACAAAATATGGGAAAATCTCAAAATTAAATAATAGTTTTAGTACCACTTTAAATAAGCACAGGATTTTGAAGATGTACCGATACAAAACTATTTTCTCTAATGGAAAATGTCACTACACATCACATACTCGATGACGTAATTGCATCGTATTGATAAATGATGTGAATTATTAGCTTCTATAGCCCCAAAACGTAGAGCTTCTTCAGTTCAAATAATTCATCCAATAATAGGTCAATTTCGGTGCACGGCTGATAATTCTGTAGCAGTACAATCAATCAAACAAACTAACATGAGATTTTTATACAAATCTAAAATCATAATTCTTAGGTCAAAATTCCTGGTTGTAGCGTACTTCTTTTTTCAGTCAACAGCTATTGGGTGGACTTTGTTGTAAAGGCAGTGGTTTGCAGTAGCTCCATTCAGAGTTGAGCCAATTGCCAATGGGTCAGAGACAGCATCTGATGAGTTCAAAAAATGATTAATAAGAATTACATTTCTGCCTCTTCAAAGGCTTACACTTTGGATGGAGTATGCATTCCAAATTAAATTAGGTCCATTGACCGTTGTCAGCTCAAGCTCCGTGTGACCAAAATCCCTGAATGTACTTAATTGACAAAACAAAACGCAGCAGTCAGATATGGCAGCATAAAAAGATTGATTTCACTCTGCAATAGGCATTGTTTTTTCTCTGAAACTAGTTGAAGTTTCAGTTCCTTGAGGAACGTGTGCAATGTGTGCGCTGTAGGAGCGTTCAGTGCCAGCCAAAGTGATTTGGTTACACTTCCTGGTCGGATAACCGGTTCAATATTGAAGGACTAACATAGTGTGGCAGATCTGCCTGCCACACGCCACCCGAGTGGCGTTTTCAGGGCCCTCCCACACAGAGACACAGGCAGATGTGTTGCAAACACACCACTTTCAAAAATTCAAATCACTGTTAACTGTTGGCAGAAATAGGAACTGTGAACAAGAACTTTGAATAGGGTTAGGGTTATGGTACTTTATAAAGCAATAGGACATTCTTTCTGCGCTGTACACTTACATTTGTTCATTGATCAGATGCCTTTTTCCCTATCAAAGCATACATGGACCAGTGGAGCAACATCGAACTTAAGTGCATATCCTGTTCCTAAATTCAACCAGAATCTGATTTAACTAACTGTGGAGAAAAGTGGTCGTGTTTCCAGCATCATTACCTCGTTGCAAGGAGCTACCTCGATTCTCTGATGGTGCATGTATTTGTATTGTAGAGAACAGTGAGACAAATAAGGCTAGTTCTTAACAGCAGCTGTTTGCAAGATGCAAAGTCGTGAGGTTTCCATACATAATAAGTCATAATATATTATG
Source organism: Zeus faber (assembly GCF_960531495.2). Taxonomy (NCBI): domain Eukaryota; kingdom Metazoa; phylum Chordata; class Actinopteri; order Zeiformes; family Zeidae; genus Zeus; species Zeus faber. The sequence continues at coordinate 28,217,042 of NC_137195.1, forward strand.
CTGTATCCGATCGTTGCTCGCCACTGATAATCAGCATAAACCACGCCTCAAATTCTCCATATAAGGAACTTCCTGGTTCCTGCACAGTGGTAAACAAAGAGGAGGAGCTGACTCGGCTGCACGTCTGCTGGGGCTGCCGGATTTTTGCGCAGCAGTGATGGAGCCAATAGATGCTGTTTTCTCTAGAAGATTGGACTTAAGATTGGACATTGTTTTTATCAAAAAAACTTTTTTTCTATTTATTGATTGCATGGAGGCTGTTTGGTGCTTGTAGTGAGGAAGCCGATGGAGGATTTGGACATGGTGGTCTCGCATGGCACAGTTGGTCTGGTGATAAAGTTGCGGCTCCAAGTTCACTCATATCATAATATAATGAAATACCAAAAATTTAAATGGCTGCTGGCTGCAGTACATGAAGTCCAGGGTAGTCGGCTCTTCTTTAAAATGTGACTGTAGAAGCTAATTTGTTCTGGCATGGTTACAGTGTATTTCTATGATGGGGCGCTACACACCGCCATTATAAACGATGACACGCTTGTCTGTGACCAATCAGAAGTCTGCATTGCTATCACGTGACCGTTGTGGAAATGAGAAATGCAACATTTTTTGATAACTTCTCGTACAAAATATAGACAGATTTTGATCATACTTGGACAATGGTGAGTCGAAACTGCCCCCAATACAAATCTTATTCATTTGTTTTCGTGGGTTTGTGGGTTCCATGAGTTTCATACTCAAGGGACGTAAAAAAAACAAAAAACAATAGGGTTCTCGACATACGACAGAGTTATCCTAGACCTAAACATATGGGTAAACAGAGACACACCTCAGATTGGTATGTTTTATATTGTATAATATTGAATATTCACTCCTTTTTTTACCAATTGTGGTCCGAATATGACATTTAATTGAAGTTCGGCAGTCCTCTTTTCCAGGACTCTGATATCGTCGTGATTTTTATTCACGCTTGGTTGTTCAAGATTCAAGAGGTTTATTCGTCACATAGTTCTAAATGTTCTTCCAAATTAAGCACATATTTAAATACGAACATATTGTTGGATCACAATTTTTTGTGGAAATATTGCATACGCAAGATTAAAGTACAAATCTGTGCAGGGCACTGTTCATTAATGAGGCCCTAATCGAGCCATGTTTCATTTGCCTTCTACTCTCACTTTTTGCATCCATACAGTTGGACTGTTGCGGTTACGTATGCAAGGCTAAATACAAGGCTACAGTATGTTTTCAAATAAGACCAAACTGCACAATGTTGGAAGGAATCATCACAGTACTGGTTGGTGCATCACCATAGCAACAGCTAGTGAGGCTCATGGGTAGTGTAGTATTTAAGTGTAGGATTTCAGTGCACTTTCAGATACCAAACTGTTGGAAAAACATGATTTCTCAGAAGCAAGGATGAAATATTGTTAACTCAGGGGGAACTTCTGGAACCAATAGCCGTACCCATGGTTCTGCTCTATAGCATTTATAGACAGAAGGGCCATCTCTGAGCCCTCTCCGGACTGACAAAACTATAACAACTTCATCCACAAAAGGGAGCCAGCTTGATCTCGCCATCTTCCTTAATTTTGCTTTTGAGTATGGTCTACACATGGAATATTATTTTCTCACTGGGAAGTTCTTGCAGTTTATCACTTTTTAGGGAATGTTCAACAAGAAGATACAGTTCCTACTCTTGTCTCTGAAGGAACATGTGTATTGTAAGTGAAGGCTTATAACCAGACACTTTCAAGAGATATCTGCAGCTTATGATACAGGTCCACTTATCTGCAAAACGCGGTTCTGGTTCTGGTCCATTTGGTTTACTTAGTAATATTTTCCAACCTCTCACACTCTTTTCTTTGACCTCCAAAAGTGATTCTTGAAATGGATGAATCACTCAGGTTTCTGTTCAACAAATTATTTCTGATAATTATATTGGCTTTTGAATGACAAAATACGTACAATTCCATTAATCATCAGTCTATTCACTTGAACCATCTGTAAACCATTATCACAGGCAGGTTTATAGCACCAACGGGCATCATTCAGACTCTGTTAATGGACTTGCTTGTGCCGCTTTAGTTATGATTTGACCTGACCTGTTAATAATAATTGTGCAGGATTACTGCAATTATGGGCCTTTTAAGTCTAAACTTACAGTATGTTCGAGTCCTTTTGTCAACTTTTCACACATGAACAATGCTAAATCTCTTCACACCTCAAATGAAGTGGACCGAGTGGAACTACACTTTTAAAGTACAATCACTAAATGCAATTAAAATCTTAATGAGTAATATAATTTTTTTAAATAAAATTTTCCATGTTATTACAACACTTATGTGATTAAGTCTAATTGGGGAGAAATCCTGCTGAGTCAATTTTGTTTGAGTTCTGCACAACACTGCACAATTATAGACTATGACAATAACTTGAATGTCAGTATTTGGGAAACTGATTACTCAACAATGCTAATCAAAATGTGCAACTGATGGTTGTACAATGGTCGATGTGCTCAGGTTTGATTTCACAATGAAAAAAAGAACAAAACCATTGTGTAAACCAAAAACAACGTGCTACAAAATCTGCTCTCTGAGTTCTCTAATCCCACAAAGCCTCTTTAAAGGTACAGAAAGAAGCACGCATGTGCACGCTCTGCGGCCAGCGTGCTACGGCTGCTGCCGACTGCCTGACACCTTCTTGACAGGAACAGTGTTCGGCGTCGTGTGTACAAAAAATATTAACTTTTATCTCCCTTTGACTCACCACAGATTCAAAAATAAAGACTTAAATGAATGCTTTACTATTGAGAAATTTACCAGTCTGCTGCAGCTTCTCGCTGTGTTTAAATGCAGTCCAATGGGGCAAACGTCAAGCATTAAAATAAATAAACATAAATTCTCCTTTTCGAAAACAGAAAACTTGTTAAGTTACAATCTTATCACATTTTATTTAAAACTGAGTTTTGCAATTGCAGTCGTACATCAAAAGCATACTCACACTGCAACTTAAGAAGACACATACAAATTGACAAAACAGAAGCAAATTAAGAAAACGTCTTCACCAAATTGACAACACATGCGCAACATTTAAAAAACATGCTGCAAATCCAGACTTGTCGAATGAACTGCATACCAAAACACACTTTGCAAATTCGAAAAACACAACGGCATTAACGGAAAACACAAAAGCCACATTACGGAAGTGCAGCACACCGGATGTACCGATTTACGAGAGACCGCACGTTTTCCGTGTCTCCCCTCTATTGTTATGGGAAATGTACGGTCTCTCAGCAACAAAATGGACAAGCTAACGGCGCTAACGCGGAGCCGCGCAGAGTTCCGGGAGTGCAGTCTGATGTGTTTCACTGAGACATGGCTGCACAGGGACATTACGGACCAGAACGTCTCTGTCGATGGCTTCCACACTGTCCGGGCGGACCGGGATTGTACCGAGAGCGGTAAGCGGAAAGGCGGGGGGCTTGCCGTTCTAGTTAACAGCAGATGGTGTAATCCTGGTCACATCACCATTAAAGAACAGCTCTGTAGCCCAGATGCTGAACTGCTGGCCATTGGACTCCGTCCATACTATCTGCCTAGAGAGATCCCGCATGTCATCATCGTTGTCCTGTACATCCCTCCCTCTGCAAACCCAACATCTGCCTGCAGCATCAAACACACCACCATCTCCAAACTTCAAACGCAACACCCCAGTGCTCTCATCATCATGTCGGGAGACTTTAACCATGTCACCATGAACAGAGTTCTGCCGACTTTCAAACAGTTCGTGAACTGTCCTACCAGAGAGGAGAGGACCCTGGACCTGATGTATGCTAACATTAAGGATGCATACATCTCCTCTTCTCTCCCCCCTCTGGGCAGGTCAGATCACAACCTGGTTCACCTCTAACCCTGCTATGTGCCTCTGGTGAAGAGGAAGCTTACGACCACAAGGACTGTGAGAAGGTGGTCGGAGGAGGCTTATGAGGCACTGCAGGACTGCTTTGAAGTGACTTACTGGCCTGTACTCTGTGAGCCCCACGGGGAGGACATTGATGGGCTCACGGAGTGCATCACAGACTATATCAACTTCTGTGTGGACTGCAATGTCCCAGCTCGGACTGTCACGTGTTACGCCAACAATAAACCATGGATCACTAAGGACATTAAGGCCATCTTGAACGAAAAGAAGAGGGCGTTCAGAGATGGCAACCGTGATGAGGTGAGGACAGTGCAGAGGGTACTCAAACTTACAATCAAGGAGGCAAAAGACAGTTATAGGAGGAAGCTGGAGAAAAACTCCAGCAAAACAACATGAGGGATGTGTGGAGTGGCATGAGAACCATCACTGGCTTCCAGAAGACGGGTGGCATGGGGTTGGAGGGCCGTGCGGACTGGGCCAATGAACTGAACCTATTTTTCAATAGGTTTGATACTGCGGCCCATCCCCCACAAGTCTCTGCTGCTGGCTGCTCAACAACAACTGCCACTTTATCTCCCCCTACTCCTCCTCCTTACAGACCCCTTGTTTGCTCCTCACCGCCTCAATTCACACCCACCTACTCCACCCCTCCCCCCTGCTCTACATCATGTCCTCCACAACCTGAGCACCCCACCCCTCCCCCAACTGTCACCTCTACAGTGTCCTTCACGCCTGACCTGGTGAGAAGCCAGCTGATGAGACTCCACTCCGGCAAAGCTGCAGGCCCCGACGGTGTATTTCCCAGGGTGCTTAAAGCCTGTGCCCCCCAGCTGTGTGGAGCACTGAGTCAAGTCTTCAGCCTGAGCCTGCACCTCCAGAGGATCCCTGTGCTGTGGAAGACGTCCTGCCTCGTTCCTGTGCCGAAGACGCCGCGTCCCAGCGGCCCTCAGGAGTACAGACCGGTGGCTCTGACATCCCACATCATGAAGACCTTCGAGAGGCTCGTCCTGGAGCAGCTAAGGCAGCTAAGGCTATGGTCAGGCCTTTCACTGATCCACTGGAGTTCGCCTACCAGCCCCGCCTGGGAGTTGAGGACAGCATCATCTACCTGCTGAACAGAGTCTACACTCATCTGGACAAGACGGCGAGCACTGTGAGAGTCATGTTCTTTGGTTTCTCCAGTGCTTTCAACACCATCCTTCCGGCTCTTCTAGGTGAGAAGATGGCTGCGATGCTGGTGGAGGCCCCCATCGTGTCCTGGATTGTTGATTACCTGACGGGCAGATGTGACTAAGACAAAGGAGCTCATAGTGGATCTGAGGAGGGCAAAAACACCCGTGACCCCTGTTTCCATCCAGGGGGTCCCTGTGGACACTGTGGAGGAGTACAAGTACCTGGGGGTGTACTTGAATTACAAGTTGGACTGGACCAGAAACACAGAGGCAGACAAAAAGGGCCAAAGCCGACTCTATTTCCTGCGGAGGCTGAGGTCCTTTAACATCTGCCGGACGATGCTGAGGATGTTCTATGAGTCTGTTGTGGCCGGTACAATCTTCTTCGCTGTCACATGCTGGGGCAGTGGGCTGAGGGTCGCAGACAACAACAGAATAAACAAACTAATCAGGAGGGCCGGTGATGTCATAGGAGAGGAGCTGGACACCCTGACGACTGTGGCAGAGAGGAGGATGCTGTCCAGGCTTCAGTCCATCTTGGACAATGTCTTACACCCTCTCTACGAAACACTGGCCCAGCAGAGGAGCACCTTCAGCAGAAGACTCCTCTTACCCAGATGCACCACAGAGCGCCACAGGAAATCATTCCTGCCTGTGGGCATCAATCTCTACAACGCCTCCCTCAGAGAGTCAGACACCCCCTCTCTGTAACCTGACCTCAAAACACGGACTTTCACTTCTGCACCTTCTTCTTTTTGCACATTTTAACTGTACATTTTACACTTTACCATGTGTATATAGATATGTTTATATATATATATATTTATATATAAATATGTTTCTTAATAATTATTATATGTTGTATGTTAATATGTTGTATGTAAATATGTTGTATGTAGATTTGGAGTTGTAACCAAAGTAATTTCCCCCTGGGATTATTAAAGTATTTCTGATTCTGATTTCTGATTCTGATGCTGATATCTGCAATAAATTGTATAAAACAAAATTATTTTGTGTCAAATTGTATATAAGAATTTATACAAGTAATCTGGAGTGGCAACTATCACAGACCAATCACGCCACGCAAGACCAGCTTGTCCAAATCCTCTATCTGCTTCCTCTATGTAATTAATAAATAGAATAGCAGCCACACCTGACCTGGATCTAGATAATAAAGGCTGCATACCTGTTGCTCGTTGGTTGGTCTAACGAGCAACAGGTAAAACCACCATCCCCACACACACACAAGAGAGGAGCCCTTGTCATGACATGTCCATCTGCTCCTGGGCTTATTCCACCTAGCCCTCTCTATACAATAAACTGGTGTCTACAACCCCCCTGGTCTGTGTCTCTGTGCCAGAGGTCGCTGAAGAGGCCACTTGGGTGGCGAGTGGTAGGCGAAATGACCACATGACACACGACAACACTATCACAGAGCTGGAAGATGCAGTTTTCCCTGGAATATCGCACTTCAATGCTGAAATAAAAACTGTGGACTGATATAAAAGTTGTTTTTCCTACTTATTACAAGGAGGACGGAGATGGAGGATTTGGACAAGGTGGTCTCACGTGGCGTGATTGGTCTGTGACAGTTGCGGCTGCAGATTATTACTTGTAAGCGAAGACCCGTGTTATTTCACAGTAAGGGGCTGTGGCCATTGCAACGCTAGTGTAGTGAATACTGACAGACTGCAGGAACGAGACTGAGAACGGTGATGAGATGAGATGTATATAGTATATATAGTAAATATAGTATATACAGTATATACTATATATATAGTATATACACTTTATAGTGTATAAAGTGTATATAGTCTATAAAGGGTGATGCACGATGAGATGCTTGACGCTGACACACGTATTGTACGCAGCGTAGAATACAGACTGTTCAGAGAGCTGGTCCTAAGTCTGAATGGTTGTTAAACAGGTAGGTCCTTAAGTGAAGAGTACTCGTATAATTGAGTTCAATATATTTTATTACAGATAAATGCATCCGGTTCGGCTCACTTCTGTAATGGTGTGGTTCACTTACGTAATGTGGCTTTTGCAATTGTGCTTTCTGTTAATGCATGCGGTTGTGTTTTTTGAATTTGCAAAGCATTTTTGGTATGCAGTTTGTTTGTAACATCTGAATTTGGATCATGTTTTCTAAATGCTGCGCATTTAACTTGGTGAAGATGCTTAATATTCTTGTGTTTTGTCTATTTGCATGGGTTTTCTTAATTTGCAGTGCGTTGGGCTATCAGAACCACCGTATGTTTCTAGCCTACTTTAACACGGATGTAGCCAAAACAGTTGATTTGTGCAAAAGCACAAAACAGTTCATATAACCCTGAAAAACCTGATATACATATGCGCAGTTTGTGACATTTCTTTTCCAGTAAAACATACTGTATAAAGGCTCTCTGACAATACTGAAAGCTTCCTGTTTTCTCAAAGGGTGTTTAAATTCAAGGCTTAAAGGCTTAAAAGTTTTCCCTGTTAGACTGCATTGCATCATTGTGAGAAGATGAAGTGGAGTAGTACATTTTTCAATAGTCAAGTGTTCAGTTAGGTTGTGTTATAAACAGTTATAAATGATAGCAAGAAGGGTGTATTGCCAAAAAGGGCTCTTCCTTACCTCGTCCTGAAGTTAGCCGGGTGCGGGTGCCCATCATACAATGATAAAAAGTCATATTCCTCCTCCACAGCGAAAGATTGAAAAACTATATGAATCCTGTTGCTCTCCTCTGCTACGATCACCCAGGTACAGTTCGCTCCATTCGGATATCCGTATGGAAACCCCGGGCTCTCTATTGTCCCGTTCCTCCCTTTTAATGTGCCTCCACAGGTGTGGATGAAACCTGGGGAGAAGGGAGAGGGAAAACACTTTGTCACTGTCTAAAATGCAACAAGGCCCTGCCATTTTTAGAGAGTCAAAGGTGTGAGAAGGCAGAGCGAGAGAGTACATGTGTTCCCTCAGACAAGTTTAGAGATCTCTGTGCAAAGAACATGAGCAGGTGCATTAAAATTCAATCTCCAATCTTGCAGTGTGCATGTGAGCCAATTTAAAGATGCCAAACTCCCGTAACACACCAGCGCATCCAAGTCTCTTAAGAATTTTAAACAGGTCTGCAGATGCCATTGTAGAAGAAACATTTGTAATTACACTACACCGACACACATGCCCGCGCCCACACACACACACACACACACACACACACACACACACACACACACACACACACACACACACACACACACACACACACACACACATACACACACACACAGCAACAGTAAATCTCAGTAGCAATAATCCACTCACCAGTAACCAATTACAAATAAATCGTATGCAATTCTTTGTAGTTTCAGCTAGCAAAAGGTGCAAGGGAGGATGTGTCAATCAGGTGCATATGACACTTTGGGTTTTGTGTTCGGACAGACCTTGACGGTGCCATTTGGAGACAGAAGAAAATAGGACGCAACTACTACGTCGGGGCAGCAATGGAGCGACGCTGCAGGCTTTACCACATGTTTGATCTTACATAGAGCTTCTATTGTTTGCCCCTGCAGCATTTGGGGGGGGGGGGGCATCCCATTAGTATTCTTTAGATAGCATATTTTCCATGTGGGAAAACCACAATCCTTGCTGAAGCAAATATATAACATACAGTTATAGCTTGTTGTATATATACATAAACGAAAAGTAACAAATTGTGTCTATATAAATCAGGGGTCTCAAACTCGCGGACCGCAGGCCAATTGAGGCCCGCGGGACAATATTTTGTGGCCCCCTACTTGACATCAAAGTTTAGTGTTAGTGCGGCCCGCACGTTTTTTTCACACGCACCTTTTTGCCGAGTCGTTGCCCTGGGCGTTTTATATTTTTTTAATCACTTATGGGCTACCATAGCTCAGGCTCGTGACACCTTCCAGTGGTGTTGACAAGTTAGCCAACGCGTTAGTCACTTGGTTGAAACGTGATTCCCGAGTGACACTAAGTGGAAGGAAAATATATCCTGTCACCCAGTGCAAGGTACAGAGGACTTAGGAAGTGGGCGGACTCAACAAGAGTAATCAGTGACCTAATAAAGACAGCATAGTGTTGCAATAGCAAAGGGAAAATAAGTTGTACTTTTTTTTGGAATACTTGAATCCCTTTCTTTGTGGAATACTTGATGCGGCCCAGCCTCACCCAGGCTCTACCTCCAGCGGCCCCCAGGTAAGGTCAGTTTGAGACCCATGATATAAATAGCAATGAGCACAATGGCATATAATGTGCATTATGCCTCCAATTCACACCAAAAGCTTCACTTCAGTGCCATGTCAGCCTCACGTCGCATGTCTCGCGGTTTGTCAATTCATCAATTTACACCGGGTCAGTCTTCATACCGTCTTCGACACTACCGAAAGCATCGCTCTCCAGACTTTATCACTGAAACTACAAATTGTGTGAGTGTATCTCTTGTTAAAGTGAATCTCTGCTTTCGCTTTCAGCCCTTTGCTTTGCTTGATTCACATTTGGAGTCTGTTTATGAACGTAGTTGGATTAGCTTGTGAGATTAGCAGTCATTGTTTATATTTCCCACATCAGCTTCTGGTTTGAAGACAACGTGTTTTTTTGTGGAATGAGTAATCTATATACAGTATACACATTGGAGCTATTGACAGAGGGAAGGCAGTGCTGGTTCTTCTCCGTGGATCTAAAGAAGAAGGAGGTTCATTCCATTAACCAGAGGTTGCAAGGAGATGTATGCGTTCCTGTATGTGTGTTTATTGAGCTGTTTCTGTAAGAAAGTGTTTTCTGATTATTTTCTGTAATTAGTTATTTGCGGTTCGATTATTATATGAAGAAAAACCTGCAATGGATGTATTCTACATTTGCTTTAAAAAAAAAAAATGTATAGCTTGATAATACTTGTAAATAAATTGACAAATAAATTGAATTTGTCCACTACAATAATCTATTACTTGACAAGTCAGTTTGACTAGAGCCCACACACACAGACGCCAAGCAGCAAGGAGACCACGCCCCTTCCACTGTCCTCCATGTTGCCGACAGGTATGGAACACCAGACCAATAAAATCTATAAAAGTTATTTCCAAGCATAGTAAGTTCTTTTATAGACCTCTCAAGTTTATTCCTGGGCGTGATATTTGTTTTCCTGCTAGAATGATAATATATATATATATATATATATATATATATATAATGTGGTTGATGCATACCAGGTTTGGTAATTTAATATTTTCGCTAAATACATTTTTTGAATGGACCTCTATGGGAATTACGCTCTAGTTTATGCGTGCAGCCCGAAAAAAGAGAGCTGAAACATAAAAGAACACGAGGGGTATAGGAGCCTCGTGGCATGATGCGTAGTTGCTTGACAGAGTCTGTGTGAATTGCAACATTGACAACCATGGCTGAAGCATTGACGCACAGCTGACTTGATGCTCTTGGTGCGAATTGGGGGTTATATACACAAAACCGAGTTGTGTCTTTATGCACAGATAATGATTTTGCAATGGTGTGGCTGCCAGTATCCATAAGCCTACTGTTCCTAGCCCAATTAGGATGCTAATTTGCGCCCCTGTTCTCATGTTTAAAATTTGAACCCCTAGTCCAGACGCCTAACCACCTATGTCAGAATTACTTCACTAAGCTTTGTGATATAATTTAAATGAGCACAGTTCTAATACACAGGATTTTAATGGATTTTAGCCAGCAGATATCGCACAGATGCATTCTGCAGTTGCACTCACTTGTGAAGATAAGCTGTCACGGTGGTGTCAAGTGAACCCAAGTGCAGGACAAAACAGAGGCTCAGGAGTAGGTGCAAAGAATTGGTGGTTTATTCCATACAGGCAGGGGTCAAAACCAGGATAATAGTCTTCGAGAGCAAACTTATCGGCAAGGAACCCGGCAGAGGTTCAGATGGAAGGTTCAGGAAACAGGTGGTGGAATCGCACAGTAGGTGCGACAACAATCGGGCAAAGAGTGAGTAAATGGAGGACAGGTTAAATACAGGAAGAATAATGAAGAAGGTGAAGACAGGTGGCTGAATGGGGTCAGGTGTGCAGTGCCAGTGGCAGAGTGGCAGATATAGGGAGCCACAGAAAGGAGACAGAACAAGACTGTGAGACAGACAGGTGGAAAACAAGACCACATACACCAGGGAGAGACGGATAACAACAAGGAACGGACTAAAAACAACAAGCAGGGCAGAATCCTATCATAAGCTCACATGCAAAAGGCATTCTTTCAGAGTGAGAATTCATTAAGGTGCTGTTTGTTTACTGTTGGGAAGTAGCAAGCGGGGTGGATTTAGAGGTCAGAATCCAGTCTAACTTTTGGCATGGATCTTGGGACTTGTGTGGCATTTGAGAACGTTTGAAAAAATACAAAAAGAGAAGACCAATTTGGAAAATGGATGGCAGAGGCATGGCAGGAGAGCATGTCACCTGGTAATGGTAGGATTGCAGGTTCGATCTCTGGGTCCCCCTCATTGCATGCAGATGTGTCCTTAAGCAAGACACTGAACATCTAACTGCACTGGATGGTGTATGAATGTGTGACGTAGTAAAGTGCCGTTGTGACCCATGGATGAGAAAGGCCACTGTATCAAATGCAGTCCATCTGCCATTTAACATTTGGAGGGTCCTCATAACGACACCAGCCGCGCTCTGTGATATCATATTGGAAATTGACTGTAAAGCAGGTACCAAAAGGCAACTAATTGAGTAAAAAAATGTATACAAAAGGGGATACATCAACTATCTTTAACTTTACATAGACCTAACCTAATACCTAGATAGCTTTCATCGCTTATCAGTTCCTATATTAGTTCTCCGTACCCACAGGAAGCAGCCTTTTCCCTTAGTCTAATTACAAATGCATCAATAGCCTCACCTTTGTCTTGCTTACAGTTGCCAAAATCGTATTACTCAAATATGACGTTCCTCGCTGGCTTAAAATATCCCTCCAATGCGGAGAGGGGCTTTTGCTTGTATACATGGCAACATTGGCTGCCCATCACTCTTCGCAGGGTTGCTGCCAGCACCTCAGCTGATTTGTCTTTGATTAAGCACGGTTTAGTTCCAACTCTACTCCTGCTCACCTGATTCAATCAGGTCTCACCCTGATTTGAATCATGTGAGCAAGAGCCAGTGGTAGAAAGTTACAAACTACAAGTACTAGGTTACTGCACTTATGTACATTTTGTACATGCATTTTTACTTTACTTAAGTATATTCACTCTAGGTCTATTTTATTTTACTGTACGACATTTCAAACACAGTTATGTTACCTTAGTTAAAAAAATGCAGAAAAGTTACTGTGTACTGACACTTTATGGTGTATTATCAGTTCTGTTATATCAGGCCACCAGACGTGACAAATAGTTTTACTTCTAATACTTCAAGTGCATTCTTTTACAAGCAAGTAATTCTATACTTTAACTTAAGTAGAAATCTAAAAAAAAAAAAAAATAATAAATAAATAAATAAAAGTGTGATTTCACTAAATAATGTAGAATTGAAGTTAAATAATCTTTATTGATTTAAACATATTTCAGTATTTTCAGTTTTGTGTTACCTTGGAAGCCATGGAATTGGATTAGCAAGAATTAAATATTCAAAAATGGATTTATTTATTTATATATTTTAAATTGTAATGCTGGGAATAAGTTCGTGTTTGTGTTGTTGCTTTGCAGTGTTTGTGTTCATTACGCGCCAAAAATATTGAGACTTGAGGGGAGCGATGCAGGACATGTTTGATGGAGAACTAGCTGACGAGGAGAACAAGGTCAGAGAGCCAGCGGGTAAACCACCCTGTTCAATTTACCGGGAACACCCCAACCTCGGGTTAGCTGTTAGCAGGGGGATAAATCTGGGCTCTGATGAGCTATCTAACGGTAACATCACCTCCTAGCCATTTCTCGCCGCTCTTCCTCTTTTCCGAGCTATGCTACAATATTTTACACCCTGTGCATCTCATCAAGGGGTGGATGCCACAATGTGCACCACACATTCTCCTGATTCAAACACCTCAGTATTTGCTGGTAAAGTGAAACAATTTTGGTCAAATCCCTCCAAAATAAGAGTAATGAGACATTGTCTGGTTAAATTTGTGTTGCGCAAACCACACGACAACAGTACGACAACCATTCCAACCATTTTCGAACCCTGTTCGATGACACTTTTGGGAAGGCAGCAAACCTGACTCAAAATGAGCTTAGAAACGTCAGCAGAACACAGAGAGAGCATATTTATCCCCAATTAGGCTGTCCTACACAAATTTTGGAGGGGCTTGGCACAAATCCAGAGTCATAGTTCTCTCTCTCTATCTCGCTCTCTTTCTCTCTGAGACTTATTTATTAGCCAGATTTTTATAATTATGAAAGGGACAGTGGCTTTGAAGCTATGGCGGCTGCTGATATACCGCATTGCGTGCCCTGCGCCAGATGAATAACGCCGCTCAGAGTGCTGCAGTTTGTGTGAACTGCTTATTGGTGTTTGTGCGGCTGATTGTTTTGATGTCCCGGAGGTTGATGATGGAACAGATGCTCCTTTCCGAGATCTCTCTCTCTCCCTCGCCCCCCGCGCTCTCTATCTCTTCATCTCTGTACCTTCCATTTACATTGGCACTTTGTGCTGTTTCTACCAGAATTTTCAGACTCTCCATCTCTCCATCTCTTCCCCTCCTCTTGCCCCCACCCACCCCACACTCTGCTCTACGTCCCTCGCCCCTGTGGTGTTTTATGTTTTCTGTAAGCTGTCTATTATGATATTTAAATTTAAATCAGGATCCCCGTCCTTCAATGCGCTGAATTTAACAAGCTTGTAATATGTTAAGCGCCGCCATCTCCGTAAAAAGCTCCCGTCTATAAAAAGCTTATTGTAAACATTCATCTCATGGCTAATACTTCAAAGCAAGGTGGTGGGGGGGGACGGTCAAACAATGGCGGAGGAGCCAGGGTACACGCGTCAAAAATCCACTTTTCAACGTCATCATCGGCCGGCTTCCCCTGATGCCTAACGTTGCCTCAATCGTACCGCAGTAAGGGGAAATGGGGTCCGGAAATATGAATCAGGAACACAATACATAAATCTGGCAGGAACGGCAAGGTGGTGGTGCTGGCCGGCTGACAGACAACCCAAAGGCTGTCCCAGCTGTTACTCAAACAGTTACATTTACCCCTGGCCTTTAGATACACACCTCGAGGCGAGCGTTCATCGTCCCCATAAAGAAAAGTTCTCGGCTCTCGGAGGTCGTAACTCGTTATGTCGTTTTATGTCCTTTCGTTTCGCCATACGCGGGTTTCGCAAACTGGTCAGTTTTCTACACACCTTAGCGGCGTCTGATGCAGTCTGATAGTTCAGCGATTTTCCATGCACGTATAGGTACATTTCCCTGAGCGTACGTATGCACTCATTTGTCAAATTACTTTTGGTTTGCACGTGGCGTTTCTCACATACATCCAGATGAAGTTAATAACAGGATTCAAGCAACAATGTATGTAGCCAACCGTGTGCAGCTTTTTATTCCCTGTACAGAGCGTGCTTAGATTTAGAGTGGGGCGGGCAAGTAAATGAACAAAAATGATTTCACCCTCTGTAGTTGGCGAAGAAGATTGATTTTTATGACTGCGAAAAATACATTATGCACCGTACAGTGTATCACATTATGTGCGAGGCCCTAAGTGAATTTGCCTCCGACTGGATGGGTTATTAACAGTTTACCTTGAGCACAGCCCGAAAGTGGGAGCTAACGCCGCAAACACAGGTTCATAAAATTTAATTGTAAACAACAGACGGCATCCTGCACATGCACAGGACTATGAAGTGGCTCTCAGTTGGTTGCTCATTGTCCGTCGAAGAAGGTCAAACCAAGATTGCACGCACACATCCACACATATCAGTTGTATACTGAAGGTGAGTTGGTGTCCTTTTCCAACCTTTTTCTCAATAATGGTGTGATGTTGCTCGAACTCAAATGTTGCTCGAATTTTTTTTTTATTAAAAGCTGGAGCCTTTAACAAGAGAAGATTACCACCTCAACTACTTTTGATTAGCCTCACACGTCCCCGGACATTGTGGTCTGCTTGCAGATGTACCGCGTCACGTCACCATCAAGAAACGTGCATGTGTGCAGAGCAGGGAAGGGTGAAAACAGGACAGCGATACAGTATTTAATGCAGAATCTGTCCAGTCATTTCGAAACACAAGTTAGCATCTGTCCGCGCATACGCAACGCTTTCATCCCTCATCCATCGAAATATCTTTCTTCAAAAAACGCCCTGAAACCAGTATCCACACACCTACTGAGCAATGCACTTTCAAGCAGCCCTCTTTCTGAGTTTTTTTGGTTCATAATATTCCCCTCCAATGCCAGACACTCCATTTCCCCCAAAGATTGGCTCTTGTGTATGCTTAGTCAAGAACACCATTCCACGTGGATAATATTCCATCACCGAAGACGACAGCAATCAAACGGAGATTGTGGGTAGGAAAACATTGTACTGATTCGCCTTCGACCTTAAAGGTGAGTCAGCCAACAGAGAGATATCCATCAGTGGAGGCTTGGTTACCATGCCCAGATTGCACCGGCAGGGAGCCCTCACCTAGCAAAACAAAAGGTCAACCGAAAGCAGGGGTGGCCCTCATTTGCTACGGGACTTCTGCCATTATTGTTGTGTTTTCTTACCCACCTGTTTTACAAAACTGCCGTAAAGAGAAACAGAGTTGGCTTACATCCGACCGCTCCCGGGAGGCGCGCACGATGGGAAATTATTTTTCATAGACATCTTTACAGGTTACAAAAAAAACCAGAATGCACCACAACAGTAAAACTTCCAAGAGAGAAGGACAGAAACCACTGAAACAAAAGGGGAACACAAAATGAAAACCTGTTTTTTTAATCTAAATGCAACATTTTAGCGAAAGATGAGCTACTTCTTCTGCCGCTTGTTTGCTGCCATCGTCTCGGATGGTAAATTGTTGCTATCAGGGTGCCGGGCCCCTGCTGCAGCACTTAGGTGTTATATTTAGAAGTCATTTTGTTTTTAGAAATCCAAGCACTTTTCCCTCAGACAAGCTCTATCCTGGGCCGCAGGCGTAAAAAAAATGTGTGAGGAGAGTAGAAAAATTATTTTCCATCAACGCGTCACTCAGGAATATGACGGTGGCGATGACTGCCGCCTTTGTATTCCTCAGACGGCCAAAACCTAAGCAAGCAGCAAACCTTAAATTGATGTGCCCCAAAGAGAGGCGTTTTATCTGCATGGTTGTGCAGCACCTTCACAATACATACCGGTAGAATCCTGCATAATCGCAGTCAGTCACTATGTTTGTCTGCACGCTTGGTAAAAGGCTAAATCGGCCCGCGATAGAGAAAAGAGACTTTCTAGTGAATGGCAATTGCCTCGTGAGTGTGTCACTACAATTTTGGAAAGGGTACAGAAATATTCCATTTGGCTGCTTAAAAATTGCAAACCAGTGGGGTACAAAAACAGTAACAGCAAAAATACAGATCCAAAAAGAAACATAGCGGATATGGTTTGTGTGCGCACACACACACACGCACACACACACACACACACACACACACACACACACACACACACACACACACACACACACACACACACACACACACATGTACAAACCCCACCATTGTTTGAGAAAATAACAGCTGAGTTACAGTTCTTTGTGGCTGAGTATAATAACTGTCTCTCTCAACGTCTGTGCATTATTGGTACTTCTTCCCGGCAGATACAGTATTTTGTTGCTAGACACCAATACCTCCTCAAAACACTCCTGAGTTGCTCCATGGAGACTAGTGCCAAGTGACCGCTGTGCGAGCTGCTGTACACCACACAAGAGAGAACAAACAACATGTCTAATAGGACGCCTGTTTCCCTCCAATCACCAATCTCCCAAAACCAACTACAAGATGGTGATTCTAAATCCCTCAAACCGAGGGGGATGTCACGGAGAATGTCCAGAGGCGGAAATAATCATGCACTGCGGCTTTTTTCTCTTCTCAAATGAGGATTTTTTTCTTACACAAATAAATATTCCTTTTTTGTTAGAGAGCAACTATGTCATTATGGAGCTAATGCCCAAAATGAGGACAAATTTGAGAGAGAGAGAGCCCACAGTATGTGCAAAGCCACAGGCCGGGCCAAAGAGGCCAAAGTACACAGCATGTATCTCTAAAATTAGATGATTAGTCAATCCATATCCATTCCATTAAGTGTACAGCAGTAGCCTGCAAGTGTGTTCTGTCGATTGTTAATAGACTCTAGTGCGGCAGGAGTGAAGGAAATCCGAACTTTTTTCACACCTCCCACCTTGAAGTTTTAATAATAGTTTAATTAATAAGAGGAAGTTCATTCAACCAGGAGTGCAAGAATTATAGGTTACTTTTAAGCCATAATTAAACCCTTACATCCAAGGGCTATTTCTTTGCTAGCGTTCCCTGACAGTTTCAGTGTTCAAATTGTATTGACTTTTCTACCCTGATGCGAAAATTACTATCAAAGAGAAAAAGAGATTTTGCATTTTCATTTTTTTTTTTCTTTTGCCCTGTTGGACCGCATTCAAGCACAGTAAGAAGCGACAGCGGAGTGGAGAGGTAAGTTTCTCAGGAGTAAAGCGTTTAGTGAGGTTGTGCTATGAACAGTTCTAAACGATTAAACTGAACAATTACAATTTTTCTTATTTTCCAATAATAACGACTTTTAAGTGCAGTAAATTCCTATGAACTGGTGTTTCAATGGTGGGTAGATGTCATTGTCCTATCTTTCTATATATTCGAATGGCATTCAAGGTGAAGTGCTATAAATTGAGGTGTTTCCGGGTATTCAGATGTTTGTGTCTGACAAAGTTTAACGTATTGATTTTATGTTTATGGATCATAAAGTGAGTTATTTGCTTCGGCGGTGTACAGTTTTCAGGTACATTTATTCATGTTCCAGTGAACTGAGCATTTCAGAGTCTCGGACGATCTCCGTTCCCTCCGGGATTGGGATAATAAATTAGGTTCTGTTGTATGTGACTCATGGGAAGTACTTAATATTTTTCTGGAACGGGAACACTCTCTCTACAAATTTACTCTGTAGTACCCTCCTTCAAAATCCCAGTTAGCCAATAGAGTTGAGGCCCAAGAAAATGAATCAAGCTCACGGTTTTGAACAGGGCGTGTTTCAGAAAAAATTCCAACTTAGCCATGGGTTTCAATACTGACGCCAGCGGTAGCAGTCTAGATTTTATCTGGGGATATGCCTTCACGCAGCCGACAGGATTAAATCCCTACTGAAAACGGCCCCTGAGGTGCAGAAAGAGAGTCAGCGGCCCACCCCGAATCTCACACTTTCGACTTGATAGAAGCGGCCCTTTCCCTCGGCCTATTTTCGCTTTATCTCCGGGAACAGTAAACTAAGATATTTTTTGTGCCTGAAGACAAGATATCGCCAATCCCTCTCCCCCTGGGGGAGGACTGCTTATATTAAAACTGGTACCTGATAGGAAGTGACTTAATCAGATTTCGGTAAACCATAGCTCACCATCAGAGGGGGCTGTCAGCAGCATTTAAGAGCCTGGCCCAGGGTCTACACCTTTGAGCACTCCTGCTCACTACAAAGACAACCCAATTAGTCGCCTTTACTATTGTGGGCATCGGGGGAACCAGGAAGTGAGATTGTTGCTAGTTTAGGTATAGCGTGCGCTCCACTTCCAGGTGGAACCCCAAGTGAATACGTCTGGATTCTATTGGCAATTCTGGCATCCTGCCTCGTTTCTACTCCAGCATTCTACCCCATTCTGCCGTTGCAGAGATGGAGAACCAAAGAGTGTGAGGGTGTATGTGGGTTTTCTTTTTCGGGGGTTCCCAGCAGATAGTGTATAATTACACAGACAAATCGTGATCCCGATTAGCCACAGCAGCCAAAGCCAGCATGTTTACCTAATCATATTGAGGAAAAAAAAAGGTCTTCATCAAGG